>NC_040887.2:10993810-11281310 GCF_900634795.4 Betta splendens | reverse complement strand
CACACACACACACACACACACACACACACACACACACACACACACACACACACACACACACACACACAGAGCTATGTATTATTTAGATTGCTCCCTGTCCCCTATAGACACAGCTCAGTGTCTCATCAACCATCTTGGAATATGAATGAAATAAAACAGGGTCAATCAAACAAAGATTTTCCCAGTCAAAAAGACGTGTGATTAAAATTGGGATCAGAGTGAGAGACTAGTGTTTTCACGCCTTAAATATCTGTATTATCATTGCGTGAGTATATTCAGATTTAACTCATTGTAATACATTTTTCATTTGCCATCTTTCCATGATTACTGTGCAAATTAACTCCAGTTCTGTCTAGTTTTCATTTCCCCACATGCTCGGGGCGACGTAATCAAAAATGAATCTACGGCTGCGTTGGACAACTCGTCCACTGGTGAGAGGACATGCTTGTTATTACAGTGCCACCCTGTGAAGTCTGCATCAGCGTCTCCTGCGGAGCTTTTAGCCTGCGGTAACGAACTTCAAGCAGTGAAAACACACAGAGTTTACACAGAAACAACAAAAGGCCGAGCACAAGGAAACGTGAGCGAACATGCAGCGGCGGCGAGTTGCGCCGCCCTGTCAAGCTGCTAAAAAATCTTGCCGATGAATCTGGGTGATTTCAAGTATCCAGTACGTGTCAGTGTTGACTGTTTTCACATATGAGCGCGTCTCCATGGCAATGCAAATTCAAGAAGTGCCGCCCAACTCCCCGCTCACGTTTATTCACATGCTTTCGCTAACGGCGGCGCCGCTGCTGCGTCCTCGCTGCAGCAAACGACACTGACCTTCGGCGAAAGCAAGCGGTCGCGGCGAGGCGGCGGGGGCCTAATGAATGTGCCGACAGAAAGGCCGGCCTGCGGGGCTCTCAGCGGGAAGGAGGGCGAAGGAGGGAGGAGCGGGACGAGAAAGGCCCCCATTGTTGCAAAGGAACTCAGTGAGCGGAGGCACCCTGACACAGGTATTCTGCTAAAGAAGGCGGCCATTGTGCAGAGGACGCTCCGACGGGACGAGGTGAAGCCGCACGGGGCTTCAGACACCTAGTCCTGACCTTGGCGCTGTGCAGCGGTGCTGTCGGTGGTGTTAACACAAGGAATGAGGAAAGGAATAGGATGAGGCAAGGAGCAGACTGTTGATAAAGCAGCAAACTATTATTTTTTGAATGAGCAATGTGTGAAACTAACTTTCTTCTTCATTGGGTTTGGCATCAAATACCACAAACAGGACGTGACCTCTATCGTGATCGCTTTTCCAATTTGATTGTGTAACACCTAACTCCCGGAAGCCCGACACATGCTGGGGAATGATACTGAGGCGATGATGAACTATTACATGACTCAGTGGCATGTTGACTCAGGGTAGATTACTCCTCGGGGGGCCTTGAGCCACACACAGACAATACTTCCTGCAAAGATTACACAAATGTGCCCTTTTTATTGTGACTGTTTCACATCTAGATGCAGGAAGAAAGGCCCAAAAAGAAGCAGCGACCGAAGCAGACTCCCAAAGAAACAGGTCCCCACAGCTGAGCATCCCATTTTCCTCACTGTACCAGCAAATGAAGACACAGTGACATTGATTCATCTATTGTCAGCCCTGTGCACCTTCCTCTGGCTCCTCAGCGGGCGGTAGCTCTGATTTAATTACCATCCAAGACATGAAGTCACCTCCCCGAGCCCAGATGATGGAACCATTCTTTTCCTGAATGACCCGCAGGCCGACGTTCACATCGAGCCAGCTCCTCATCAGCAAAGAGCTAGAACCAGAGCTCCAGAGACCACCGACAAATGGTGGATTAAAGCATCCACTGGACTGTCTCTATTACTCCACTAAGAAAGTCACCATCACTCAAGAAAGGAATACAAATGAACGTTGTCAGTTCTTCTCTAAGCATAACCAACATTTAATGAGATTTAACAGGAATGCCTCTTCGAGAAATGGAGAGAAACGGCCTCCAGCTACGCAAGAAGCAAAGGTCAAACCTGACTCACATGTCAATGAGACGGAAACAAGGCTCGGTATCTACAAACCCTGTGCCACGGACCCCATGACGGCCACCGTGGCTGCATTCCTGCAGCTTGTCCTTCAGCAAACAAGTGCATTTACCTTAGAAAACGGCTTAACCTGCTCCAGCCAAAGTCCACACTCACAAAGTGCTTTGTCTCGCCTCTTTTTACAACCCGGGACAGGACCACACACATACTGTGGCCATGTATTGTTCACGCCGTTGCTAAGGTGCATTTCCAACAACAGCACCAAAGGCAGAAGATGCCCACGGTTGCTCCAAACCAGCGAGGAGCCGCCGTTCCCCCTGCCATCATTGCTCAGCCATAATTCAGGGCATTTCAACTGAAGGCAAAGGTTTCTAAAACACAGTCAGCTTGAGTGTTTGTGCTCTTTCCTTTAGTGACTTTGAAGTAATGAACCTTAAAGACCAATTACAGTTCACAGCGATGATAATAAGTCATATAACAGCATGCGTGAGAATCCAGACAAAACCCTTCATTAAACATTCAAATAATGGGATTATAGTCCATGTTGGAATCATGTCAGGCATGTGAAATGCTTCTAATCCTTATGTCAGACACAGGCCTACATTTTGTATAAATACACACATCATGAATTTGTTAGTTAATGTTACGATTCTGCAAAGGGGGATGAGCACGAACTGAGATCAGTCTGACCAGTAATTACACTGTGGATTTGCTGATCAGACTATAACATGAAGCCCGCTGCATCTCATTCATTTACAGGTTGTGACAAATCCTCCCAGATGCCCAGACGGCTGCTAATTTCTAATATCATTAGCATCACGCCTGTCAGTGCCATGTTAATGAGGGCTTAACATGACAATGAGGTTTTCTAAATGAGCAGTCAGGGGAAATGCAGCGCTTACATAATTACACGGCAACGTGCTGCAAATCACTCTGATCTGGAGCGCTACGTCTGTGATGGATTTGTTTCCAGGGAGAGCACTGTGCTTTCAGGCTCCATGTGATTTTGGGCCGTACATTTAGTTTTTTCGCTGTATGTTTAATTAACAAACTGCTCCAGATGAATCTAATTAAATTAGCATATGAAAACTGCAATGGGGGAAATGAATAATGCGCCGGTGTGGATCTTGGCAATCAACCAAGACCAACGTGCTTCAGAAGCGTTTGCAGTAAGACTGATCAAGAGAAGAGGACCGAGCTGTGATAATAAAAAACACACAAACAGCACACAGGTCAAGTGTGCACAACAAAAAACACATTTAAGGTTTTCGCTGCAGCCGGAGGAAACCGGGACCAACTGCCTGAGTGACATCATGGACACTGTTGTCTCTTATCTGCCATGTTTGACCCCAGGCTGTCTGAGGGTTTGCTGATTCCAGTCACAGCAAACAGAAGACGCCAGTGGGAGATAACAGCAGGGCCGAGTCTCATCTTTACAGTAAATCCACAGCAGAGATATGTGAATTACATTAGAATTGAATTGGCAGGGCTTATACCTAAAAGTGTCTTGGGAGAATCCAATTCCTTAAACCTAATTTAATAATTGGATGCAAATGATGCCTGATGAGATTAGCAAACAGAATTGAATCGACACAAAACAACTTTCTTGGTTTCTGGTTCACATTCACAGGAGGGAAGGTGACTCAGAGCGTGGTGTTAAATGATTTCATACATGGATGTTGCCCCTGCCCATTATTGGAAACATATGGCCTTATGAAAAGCTACAGGAGAAGCAAATAGATTAAAGTCCAATTTAAACAACCGTCCGTCTCCGCGGCAGATCGAAGTAATGCAATAAGAGCAGTTCAAATGAAAAACCAACAAACTGACAGGTGCTCTCCCAAACTGGGAATACAACATTTCCCCTTTGAGCTTTGGGAGTTTATCGAGTGGGACCATATGTTTTAACAATCTGGTTCTTATTAGGTATAATTGCTGCCAGCCTTCACTTCACTCTGGTCTGTAGTGCTTCCAACCGCTGGAACTCAGAAGGGTAGCGAGGGCCCGCGACTATTTATTGCCGCTGACGAGCTACACGCCACAGCTTCTCCGCGGCTAAAAGAGTTCTGAGCTTCCTTTAAGCACGCAGGCGTTTAACCATCAGCTCCTTGATAAGTGAGTGTGTCTGGGAGAAGCCGGACGGGCAGGTGCCAGGCTTTTCCCAAACCTGTAGAGCCCTCCAGATGGAAAACGACCCACTTCCTGGGTCAAAGGACAGGGCATTGTGGGAAGGCGCAGATATGTGCCAGCTGTCAAAAACAGGACACTGAAAGGCTGAGGGTTAATGAGGCTTGGCGGGGGTGTTACCATAGCAATCGCCACGGGAAGGCCTCGGTCAAGTGATGTCTGCAGTAGGGGTTGAGTCGATCTTCACCACAAAGCTGAGCGGTGGGTGAATACTGGCCGGGGGGGGGGGGGGGGGGGGGGCAATGAACTCGCTAATATCATAAACTCTACTTGAAAATGTGTTGTAGACTTTATGATCAGAGACCTGTTGTCACGGAGCCGCGAGAGGGATGCGTTTCATTTACAAACACCACGGCGAGCTTTCACTTTATAAGAAATAGTAAAATTTATATGTAGCTGAAGGAGCACGACCCACTTGCAGGGCTACTCACAAAGAGTGGCTAATAAAGTGGAAGTGATATTGTCCGGCTGGCGTTGGAGGGACTCATGCACTTACTGTAAAGACAACATCGGAGATAATATAAACGTTTTATACTCTTGACTTTGAGAGGAGCGACTGTGACCAAGGCAGAGGATGAAGGAGCTGGGCTGAACAGGAAGGGTTGCTCCTAGTCGTCATCAACTATGCTGATCCTAGAAAGACACTGTAAAGCATCCTAAACCCAGGAGAAGGGTTCCTTCCTTTCCACCGATGGAATGGTTTGGAGCTCAGGGGCTCACAGGACGACGCTCCACTCCAGTGTCTGGGCTACCGTCCAGGCTGCTGCTGCTGCTGCTGCTGGTGCTGGTGGTGGTGGTGGCGGTGGACGCTTTGGCTTTGGGCTTCAACCCCCCGTGGTTGAACCTGCTCATTACTGTGCTTTACTGTACTGTGCTTTATAAAACCGAGAAACGTCAGGAGGGATTCTCTGCCCGCTGTAAACGAAGCAATCCAGCTACAACGGCAGAGAGCCCAGAGACCTGGCTAATCCCAGTATCCAATTTAAAATGTTGAAAAATGATAACCAGATGTCAAAGGCTTATGTTTCTGTCTCGAAGACCAGCAAGGTCACGGAGGAACTTGGACTTGATTAAGTGAGGTGGTTAGAAAATCTTCTTCCGTCCTCTGTCCTTCCCAAAGCGATTCACTATCATCAACATGGAGATAATTATCTACACTTATACGACAGCGACTCACACCTTATGGTGCACCTATAGCCGCTCCAGGCTGTGTTTTTCTTAATAATTCCTTCCACCTTGGAATTCGGGAAAAAAACTAGCACGAACAAGTAGCTTCCCACGAAAACTGTGAATATGAGAATGTGAGTGTGCTGTGTGTCAGCCAAGCAGTCCGTGAATGCTGGGGTGTGTCCGATCTGCTCCTGGTCCAACATGTGGTGCGGATGCACTGCATTCTGGTCTATTTATGTTGTTATCACAGATACTGCTCTGGTGCCGCTGCCTGCTTTTCAACAGGCTTTACTGTAATGAGTCACTCCTGCAAACACCGTGTCTGATTGTCTCTTTAGGTTTCTGAATTGAAGCCATAAATCCCTCAGGTCCTGTAGACACACGTTCCATAGTCTGCTGCGGTACCGGCACTGACGACCCATCACCTCTAACAGCTAGAGTTCTGAGTGCAAACGTAAACTCACCACTGTAGGATGTTGTGTTACCTACATTTGGAAAGTCTGCTACAGCAATCAGGCGAATACAGAGTAAAGCAACAGGACAAGCTCATAAATCTGTGGCTGTCCAAACATTCACGACTCTGTTAATTGTGGACTCTGGACATCCAAGAATCTGAGATGAACGTTGCAGTTGTGATTTGCTCTCTGCTCTCTCCACTCACTAACTCCGCTGAGTAAATTTCTCAAACTCCTGTAAATCATTAATGAGCTGCTGTGAGGAACAGACCGTTCGCCTCTCTCTCTCTCTCACTCTCTCTCTCTCTCTCTCTCTCTCGCTCTCGCTCTCGCTCTCGCTCGCCCCAGACCTCACTGCTCTTTATCGTCACCACTTGACAAATCCAAATGAGCAAACACTGAGTCATTGCACCTGCATTTCCAGCCTTCAATCACAATAGCCCTAATTCATACACCGCCTCCCGCTGTAGAAAACCCAGCAATAACACAGTGGGAGGAAAAGAGCACTTTAGTCATTAAAGCCAGCCTTAACAAATCAACATTATTTGATTCAAGTTGTGATCAATTTAAAAGGGCGTTTTTACAGTACACTGTAAATAATAGGCAGATTTAAAGAATGATGGTCACCAAAGCAGAGCAACTGCCTCAGACCCAGACTGTGTGAGCTCAGCCCCTCCACCTACTCAAGCTAGACAAGTGCACAGCTTCCCACAATGAGCAGGTGATGAAAAGCTCAGAATGAGTCTCTCCCCGCTGGATATTTCACCCTAAAAGCTTCTATGTTGTCCCTTCTGTTTCCGCGCCCCGGTGCTCCGTCGTCCTCCGCTCTCCTGCACAGAAAACACCTGTGTCCACAACACAGGTTTTTGTTAAGACCTGCATGTTACAGGTAGCAATTTAGCGAGCGAGTCCGACTAATCACGGCTTGCCTTTGAAGTTGAGGGGATTCGAAGCTGAGGAGGAGTTTTTAAGGAGAATAAAAGAGTGCACTGGCGATGTGGGCTAAGCAGGCGTGGAGTGAAAATCAAAGGTCCTCTCCAGAGCACGACAACACTAAACACAATCAGGCAAAAAAATTTAGATTAACATCAGCAACCCTATAGAACCAATAGAACTATGTCAATGCAGGACATCGTTCTGAATCAAACTGGTAGAAGTAACGCTAGAACAAGGCCAGAGGTGCTCTGACAAGTGACACATGAAAACATGAATGGGGGAAGGAATTTGAAAAATGTCCACACATCAACAAAGACACAAATCCTCGATTCAATGGCCTCCTTATGTCAATGCTAACCTGAGCTGTTACTTATTATAGGAACATAATCAAATATTGTAACCCGCCCGTCAGGCTCCACTGTATCTGGCTAATTTTTAAAGCATGGATGCATAAAGGGCGTATCACGTTGAGGCCGGGACAATGGTGGGGAGAAACCCGAGGACAGGGATCAAAAGGCCGGAGCAGAGGTTGCCGGGTCTGAGAGGCCTGAAGGTAATGGAGCAAAAGTGCCGCGGAAGCTCACCACATAATGAGCCCGCGCTGCTCTTCGTACTCAGGTGACGCTGTGCAGTGCCCAGTAAGGAGGGCGAGCAAGGAGCGGGGGAGAGAAAGCACAATGAGAGCAGAGAGGACGGAAACGAAGCTGTGAAAATACATAGAAGAAAGGAAATAGCAACATGGGAACCCTTCACCCTGACGACTCAATGCTGTTAGCAGAAAACAGGCTCCAATACAAACCAATGAACAATTGGACTTTTAGGGTTAGATCATCTCTGAGAGGAAGCAAGATGGCTGGCTGACTCCAGATCCTAGTAAATAATCACTTACATTTGCCATTGTTGATCTGATTAGTAATTTCTGTATGTCGTTCTGTCCTGATCTTGCTGTTTGTTCTGCCCCCCCCTCTGATGTTCCCATTCCCCTCTCACTCGGCCCTGCTCTCAGTCACAGCACAGTCAAGTGCCCCTGTCAGCGATGGGCATTTCATTACTTAAGTGCCAATCCCCTAGCAACCAAGCAGGTAGTAGAGCTGGCAACTGAATGCTAATGAGGAGGTTCGCCATTTAATCCTCACTGCGTCCTTATGGATGTTATACACTTCACGTCATATGCACCCCAGTAAGTGGGGTTTATATGACGTGCTTGAGATCTGGTCAGTGAGTGTATTCTGCACGCATGCACCAGATTCAGTGCACTCTGAGAACTGAATGTGGGGAATTCAATAAAGAGTGAATCGATATGTTTAATTAACATAAGTCTCTGTCCCAAACCTGATTAAATATGATTGATTTGGACAGTCACTGCTTACAGATAATATATAGGAGGTAAAATATTTGAAAGCATTCATGTAACTCAATTTATTTTGAAAAATTGAAACACTAACATCGTTTCCACTAAACTGCAGCTCAATGCAAAACTCTTCCAGATTGCTGTACCAAAACTAACCCTGACCTCTGACCTCCACCCAGATTATCGCATTATCACACTAACAGAAGTGCTAAGTTTACTAAACACCAGATAAGACAGCAAGTAAAAGTGAGCCCCATCACAGAGGAGCGTCTGCAACGCCTCCCTCCCCCCAGGCTGGTGCTAGGGAGAAAGGTCATCGTCAGGTAAAAGGACCCCTTAATGGAGCGGCTAACTTTACGCCACCAGGCCATTAAGGAGACGGGCCCCAAACACAGCTGCCACGCACCGACGGTCGCTGCGGTAACGACGTTTGCAGATGACGTGGAGACAGAGTGGCGACCTGAAGCGCGAGGGCGAAAGTGACACCACGCGGCGTCTGCGCATGTGCTCCGCGCAGACGCCGCCCCCGGACCGCGGCGTCCGGCCAGCGCCTGGGAGGAGGGAACGAGCCAGCGGCCGCTTCCTCTGAGGACCCCGTGAAGAATGTGGGAGGTGAGCGCTAAGTTGTGCTAACGGAGCAATGTCATACCTCTGGATTTCCGCTTTCCAAGTTCACACAAACACTAGTTGGACACACTTTTAATCATTATCCGCGCATCCATATTTTTTAAAAGC
Source organism: Betta splendens (assembly GCF_900634795.4). Classification (NCBI taxonomy): domain Eukaryota; kingdom Metazoa; phylum Chordata; class Actinopteri; order Anabantiformes; family Osphronemidae; genus Betta; species Betta splendens. The sequence continues at coordinate 11,272,445 of NC_040887.2, read as the reverse complement.
GCCCCCAAAAACTAAAGTCTCTCCCGTCGTGTCGGGGCTCAGGTTACGCTGCCAATCCGGCCGACAAAGCGAAGCGGGACACAAAAGGAGCAGCTCGAGTCCTGGCAGTGACTTCTAAAAGGACTCGGTTCACAGAGAGCAATAATTTCACCTCATTTAGAACGAAATCCCCGTGAATAATCTGCCGACATGAGAGCCCGTCTCGCTGCCCCGTACGCAGGCCGAGGCGCGTTCGGATGAGAGGACTTCCTGATTGTCCCACTGGGCCGGAATGAGGATGAGGATCTGGTAATTAACACAAATCCATGAATTCAATTCTCTGAATTCAATATTAACACAATTTTAATATTTTATGTACAGTGTAACTAATTGGGGACCAAAGGTGGAAAATGATGCTGAAGGTTTTGATGTTACAGACTGTGGAACCAACTCCACCAATGACTTCAGAGCAGCGTAACAAACCCAAACACCCTTTCACCTTCATTCATTCACCACTCTCTTTGCTTGATAAACAGGCCACAACAACCCCCCCAATTTTCTCACAACACTCCCTCGTCGCATGAACTTGAGGTTGATGCTCTGAGGCGCTGAAGGCAGCGGGTGCATCCTTCTGTCTGACTGACGCCGCTAGATCTAAAATATCCTCTCAGGTCTCTTCTTTTAAGGAGACCTGGGTGATAACGCTGTAATCAAAGGGAGCTGCGAGCGCTCACTGACCTCAGCGTCAAAGCTTTGATAATCAGCCACGATGGGAGACAGGTGGCTGGGAGGGAGCGGTTCAAAAAGACGAGGACAACAAAGGGCGCCCCCCACCCCCACCCCAGCCTTCCGCACCCCTGGCCTCCAAGCTTTTGTCACCGGGGATCTAAAAAGGAAAAGCTCTGCCGATGGCCTGGGGGGCCATAATTTACAACCTGTTCCTTACGCAACAGTTGTTTAAAAGCTTCCCCACCAACGCCAGCACCTCCCGCCTCACCACGAGCTCCGGCAACAGATCGGCCAATTATGGATCAGCGCTTCTGATAACAGTTCGGCTGCGAAGTGTGCCGCTAATGAATGAACCTCTCACCGTATGCAAGTTTTGTTAGCGCGGGTAGCGCACCTAGTGTCACCCTCCACGTCTGAGGCCTTCTGGCCCACAGGCGGTGCCCCTTCAGCACCACAGCTGCAGGCTTCCTACACATGAACTTAATTCTAATGGTATCGAATGATGGGAAGTAAAAGTGTGAAAGCGGTCCTACTCTGAATTATGCTATTTCTCACTCTCAGCACACTCTTATACATGTTCACACTCCCAGACAAAACCCAGAGCAGGTTTAATGATTGGAATTCCAGATTTGCTCTGAAATGTAATATTTCACACATCATCTCCCATGGCTTAATTTCAAGCCAAATAAAGCAAACAACAAATGAAATGTGATATTCTCCTAACTTGTCTTGTGTCATTTCCTATTGGCCTAGGTAATACTGAGTATTGTATCAATTAGTCCTATAGACCAATACATTCTAATGAAGCATATGTTGTAACATCATTATGACATTATAAACAGACTGCACGACAGACGGGGGGGTTTATATTAGGGTGAACATACCGTTGGATGTGTCTAAACGCATCTTCATTCATGTGCTGCGTTCATTATCACAAGGGTTGTTTCCTCGTGCACAGATGAAGTGCAGAAGCATTCAGTTAAGTCTGCTGTTAAGGAGGCGTCCTCTCTAGCCTTTATTTCCTATCTCTCAAAACACTCATCTTCTAAAGAGCACAACAAAGGAGGTGGAGGGGGGGGGGGTCTGCTGGCAAAGACACGAAGCCGCGGAGAGGCCAAAAAACGACGAATAGGAGGTTCAAGGGGGGAAAAGAGATGAAAAGGAGAGAAATCGCCTCTCAACTCCTGCCATTGTCGAGATGTAAATTAAAGCTGATCAAGATTCCACCAGCATCACAACAGGAAAGTTCAATGTGCACAGACTCGACAGGGAGAGAGAAAGTGGCAGTGAGAGACAGCGAGAGCGCGCCGGGGAACAACGGCGTGCTCGAGGGTGACTCACAGGCGGACGGTCGTACGGGAACACACACCGGGACAAAGCAACAGATTGGGCTCAAGTGGGAGTAACAAAGGCACCAAAGGCTGAGCTCCAGTAAAGCAACGAAAGGACGAGGAAGGAGGTGGATGTACCTCAGCGCAGCTGCACACGCCGCACATCTGCACACACGCCATCAACACAATAAGCTTTAGCTCATTCAGAGAACAAACAAACATTAACATCTGCACAAATCATCAAAAACCTTGGTTGAAGGAGTCAGGAGGCCTTTGCTTTGGGAATCTGACTTTGCTTCGTGTCAACATGTCTGACCCTGGTTTCACCTCTGTCCCACAAACCCTCTCACATTCCCTTCGGCCTTTGCTGAAGGCTAACTAGAGGCCGACCTGTGGCCTTCCACCGCTTCCTTGTTCACAGAGAACGGACGGTCCTGCCGTCCAGACGGGAGCGAAGCAGCAGGAGCGGGGCCTCACAGTCAGTGGTGGGAAAAAGGACCTGGGGAAATTCCAGGGTACGTTTGTGTCCAAGGCCTGATCAGAATCAACTGTGTGTGGATGCGTGGAAGGAATATCACCATTATACTGTATGTGTTGGCCCAGATCCACAAACCTGTCCAGCAAACATGTGAAACTATTGCTCAAACAGTCCTCAGTAAAATGAAAACAAAGTTCAACCCCAGCTGAGAATTTCAGTTCAAGACCAGAAAACATGGTTTAGTCTCAGAACACTGATTTCCTCATTCAGACATTCTGTCCATTCATCTGATGTTTGCAGCCAGGTAATAAAAGACACGACTCTTGTTTAATGAATGGACTGAGCTCACACGCTGCAACATGTCCTCCATGAGAACGGCTGCCTGGTGACGCTGAGCAGAAATGTGGAATAGTAAATAGCAGTTAAATATTTTTATTTGTTTTGCGTCTCATGCTTTAATTAAACCTAATTGTTAATAATCATCTATTTACTGTACGTAGGATTTATTATGTTCATGTACTTCTTTCCACACTCACACTCACTCCCTCACTCACCATCCTATACTCTTACACCTCACAATGGTCATGGGCAACTAAACAGAACCCTGCAAACGCATGTTCTCCACATTCAGCGCTTCCATCCACCGCTATAGAAGCGTCTGTACCAGTGTAAGCACCCACTCAGGGTGGTTCGCCCGGTGCCGTCGCTCCTGTGATCACAAGGGGATCTTTCAAAATGGCTGACAGCACCGTATGGTAATAGGTAATATAGTACAGGAGGCTTCAGAGTGACAAAAAGGAGGAACTGATAGAGGCCAATCAGGGCGAACCACTGGCAACACGGCGCGGTCTGTGACAGAACCTGTTCCCTCAGGCTAAGCTTCTATTGGAAAATGCTAAAAGGTGCCCCACGGCGCCTGCTCGTAAGTCTGTTCCCTTTGTATTACACAGACGGAAAATCCTTTTTAATTATTTAGGATTGAGATTTCGTTCCATATGTCACCCATAAATGTGTTTTAAATGCCACACAGCTGCATTACATCATTGTATGGTCTTTTTGAATCAATATGATGCATGTGTCCATGCATCCCTGTGCTCCATGTGTGTAATGATATAATGAATTATATAAATTAATAATGATGGTGAGATAGTAGGTTGGGACGTGTGTGTGTGTGTGTGTGTGTGTGTGTGTGTGTGTGTGTGTGTGTGTGTGTGTGTGTGTGTGTGTGTGTGTGTGCACATTTAATCCACTGACACATCCTCAGACAAATATCTCTCTTTGTCTCTGAAAGCCGTCACGTCCTTGCCACTGTTGGCTAAAACAACAGGGGCAGGTCGAGTTCACCCCCCCCCCCCCCCCCCCCCCCCCCCCCCCCCCCCACCACCACCACCCCCCACCAGACAAATCTGTCAGTCTGGAGTCAGAGCAGAGCGGAAGAGGGGGGCGGTCCTCGGACGGTTCCTCTCCCAAACGTGTCATCTTAAAGTGTTTGTCAGAAGCCTCACATACCGTTTGAGAAATTCCACAACTAAGAAAAAGAAAGTAAGCTCTCACATCTTAGCATTGTATCAGACATGACAAACCCTCTTTAGAGTGCAGGTTCTAATAACCCAGCATTCTCATTTAATGGGGGTTTTAATAATTAACTCCTGTTAGATCTTGAGGAGGCAGAGAGCCATGAGGAACATGTGAAATTAGGTCAGAGGCTGTTCTCAGGTCTGCACAAACCGCCCCTGGTAGTAGTAACTATGACAGCTTAACAAGGCGCGGGATTCCAGTCTAATTACAGGTGGAACTTCAGCTGTGAGCAGGAACACGGGGAAGGAAAACGTCAAGGGTGAGAACAGAAGCGAGGAAGCAGGAGGAGCCACAAAGGCTTCAGCCCATTACGAGGTAAGACCGTAGAACCCACAGTGTGATGTCATGGATCAGACACAGTGAACTTAATGATGGACAGACAGGTGGAGGTCCTCACGGAACATGATCTTTGAAACCAGGAAGAAAAAGGAGGAAACAGAGGAAAACATGTGAGGCAGGTCACAGGGGAGACACGGTTCTGGGCTCAACGACCAAAAGGAGGCGAGGAAACAACAGAGACAGGGTTGAGGAGCACAGGAAAAGCTTGAACATCCCATGATATATTTTGGAAAGCCGTCTCTCCTACTTCCTGTATGAGCAGCATTGTGTCACAGAGGCCTTTTTACTTCACAGCCTGTGCAGCAACTCAGCTGACCTAAATGCGAAACAGCCATTCCTGCTCTCTCCTTGGCCTCCCATTCAAACCGCTATCGCTCCATCCAATGTTGTGGCAATAAGTTAGCAGCCTTTGCCACCGCGGCCCTGTTTCAGTCTGGGAGTGAGGAGTTAAGCCACTGATCCGGGTCCCTGGCGGGAGCACGGAGCCCGTGTCGACTGCTGCTCTGATCTCTTGCTGAGACGAAACAGAGATGTTTCCGGGTCGCTGTAGCTTCTTCAAATGCTCCAAACGCTTCAAAACATTATAGATATAGAACATTACACCGTAAAACTGACCGTCAGGGAAAAGAAAAGTGCATCAAGGTCTTCAAATATCTTTATATCTCAGAGGAATCTCTTGTGAAATTCTAGTCAATCCCAGGAGAAACGACTCTCATAATAAAGCAGCCCAATCCTCAAAGGATGTACGGGGTGTTTGGACAGACTGATGCTACACAGCACGTCTGTGTACACTGCATGTGACTGGAGTGACAGGCGTGTCACTACATGTAGGTGTCTGGCTGTACTATTGATAACCATCTGTGATTCTTATCAGCCTCAGAGTGATACACTCTTGTTCAGGCCGGGATGCGCGCCAAGGTGAACCGTCTGTGGTTAAGTGGTCTGTTCCTTCTTTGCATCTTTCGCAGCGCTTTCATTTCGGAGCCAAGTGGCCTCCACTCGCTCACATTTTTAATTAAAATCTAAGCGGTGCAAGGACTCTGGAGTCGCTGGACACGCTGGTAAACGGGCACTCGCTTCCGTTTCTCCCTTCAGGCCTTTGTTGCTGATTTGCTGATTGCTCTATCAATAAATCAATCTAATGTGCCTGATTCTGTTCACGTCACTGAATAAAGTCAGTGATTTAAGCCACGTAAGTTGGTGGCTGAACTCTCACTTTTAGACTGTACCCTAATCCATTCGAGGACCCTGAGAAAAATCCCTCCTTAAAGTCAGTCGTCTTGACTTCCCATGACTCCCTGGAGACAAAAGGCCGCTTGTGCAGACACAGACTGGATAAAGTGCTTTAGTTCAGTCACCTGGGTGCCGCTGTGTGGTGTTCTCCCACACTCTTCAGTGCCACAAAAAGAATCTACCTTCATATGCCCTTTGGAATTACCCACAAGCCACAAGCTTTTACATGTGGGAAGTCAAATATGTAGTAGACCATCATGTTCCCCTGTACAGTAGTTATGTTATAGCCTGTCTTCACAGCTTCTACGCAAGATTAAGAGTCGAACAGGTGGCAGCAATGCCTGTATTTAAATTATAAGGCAACAAACTCGACAGGATTTCCCTGAGTGCTTGAAAGGAGTCACACAGACGAGTAGACGGCCTCCGTGAAACACTTCTGCATCATTAGGCGTGTGTTAAAAATGCCGGTACGGTCGATACTATGAGTAAGAATCAGAGTTCGCTCCTCTTCGCCCTTATCTTTCCATCATTATCTCCTCACATATCTCACGCGGCGAGGAGGAGGGAGGAGGCGGCCAGGTAGGAGCATGTGCAGGTGAGGAATTCCTGCAGATTCCGTACCTCCCTGCACAAACAGAGCTCAAAGCTTTCCTCAAGGTCTAGGCTCAGTCATTGAAGGAACAGCTAGCAGCACAAAAAAGGGGGGGGGGGGTCTCAAACAGTCGTCCCACATCCCACCCACCCCGAGGAGCATTCCACGGGACTGTCTGCTCGCCCATCATTAGGCTGGACCACCTGCTGGCAAATCGAGACCCCCATCGCAGTTTCAGCGAGCGAGCCTATGGACGGCTACGCACGCAGGTCATTAAAAGTCGGTGGTGTGTTGAGCAGTAAAACGTTGCTCATTAACATCCCACTGGGACGTTGGATTGTCCGACTGCCGACGTGCACCACCTGCACTGAGCACGGTTTGTTTCACGAGCTGTGGTACAGTGCGACGGCGGCCCTGTCTCTGAGGCAGCTGTTGCATGAGTACAGCTGCTGGGAAAAGAGATTAAATAATGGAAGGAGGCAAAAAGATCAAGACAGGAGGAAGAAACAGCCCTTTGTAGTCGTGCTATGTGGCGGCCTTGACTTGAGGACTCTGGCATTAAGTCATCGGGAGCTGAAACAAAGGCAGCTGATAAAGCGAGTCGTCGATAAGATCTCCCCGTGCGCTCAACACTTCTCCATCAAGGAGGCTTCCTGTGAGCCCCCCACCCCCCCCTTGCTTGTTGCTTATCACTTCTGCAGGAATGTAATTAAAAACGTGGGATAGTTGTTCACAGTTAACATTGTAGACAGTCAGACTTCCTTGCTGCAGTGAAGTGATCATACACTGGGACTGGAACAGCTCCGTACAGCGGAATATGATGCCTGAGGGCCTCTATTGTCATGCAGTGCCGATCCAAATATGTACAGCAAACACCACATCATCCACAGTCCTGGCATTCACGTATACAAGAAATCCTGTTTTTCCTCCATTCTAAATCACTCATCTTATTTTCTTTGATGTCTGTCTCCTTCTGAGGAGTCTGGAGAGCGAGGAGCTCACACAAAGCCTTTTTTCTTTCACCTCACACAATGCACCTCCCCACCTAGCTCTCTGCCAGGCATTCCTGAGTCTATCCTAGCTATCGAAAATGTCAAGAATGAGGGGAGAGCAGGAGCGGGTACAATGAGCACTGCAGCAGGTAGAGTCTTGTCCCGCTGCGCTGACATCCCGCAGTCACTCCGGGTGGAGTGCGGTTGCCGAGGACGGATGGGATCCGACTTGACTCTTTTGATTAACCTGCACGGGAACACGTCTCAGAGCTCATTGTCCCTGAGATGGAGGCACGCCAGCAAACGGCGGAAGCCAATTTCATGACCCAAAACCCCAGTACACAGTTTGAGGTGAGACTGAGCCGGATAACCATCCCAGGACTTGACTTTTTCGATGGACCGTGCACAGGATGCTCCACAGGTGCTGCAGGGAAACGTGCTACTTCAGATGTCTTACAACAAACTTCATGTCTAGTCGCTGCCTGATGACTTCTTAAAGTATTTCCTTACAGCCATTCCTCCAACTGTAAGGCGATATGAGAAAAGCAGGTTATGTGAAGTAAACCCTCTTCAAATACAAAGCCCAGATACAAAAAGGGCACATTCTAGACTGGCGTCTCCGAGCCAGGCGACTCCCCTTTCCACAACAGGAGTCCAAAAGCAAGAAAAGGGGGCTGAATAAAAAGGTTAGCAGTGCAGTGTTTCGTGCCTGGACAGACAAACAGAAGAAGTTTTATGTGTGTGCCAAATGCAACTTAACACTGCAAACAAGCGCCATCCATTGGAACACCCTGCCACCCAGAACCGGTCAGGAGAAAAGGCCCCGGAGCGTCGACCCCGGCGCTCTGAGGCGGCCACTGCCCCCGGAAAAGCCTTCAGGTGATTCATGCACTGATTCATGCCTGCCTAATGCAAGTGTTAGATTCGGACTTTGAACGGCTGCCAACATAGTCAAGCTCCAGTAAAAGTTGAAACAGCAGCAAGCTGGCTGCTCGCCGGCATGGGGCGCAGGCTGCTACAGCCTCGCAGTCACGGCAGACGCTGAGATTTATTAGTCATGGTTGTATGGCTCCACTCATAAGAGCCTGACAAATTACCTCTCAAGCAAAACACGGACTTAGACGACTAAAGGTATTTAATTAACTCTTTTCATTCTGAGGTTCCTTTAAGCAAATTATTCAGACTTGTTTCCCTATGAAACTTAAGACGCCCCTTAAACAGACCATTCAGCTCCTGTTAAATCATTAAGCGCTGCTTTAAGTTACACGTGCAACCTGTAAATACCCTGTGAGCAGTTTCACCGCTGACTTCATGAAGCGCTTCGCCTCTACGGTGCAAAGGTCAGGAATTGTCCCTTAACCACTCGGCCCCAGTCCTTCAGGTGTTTATCCGACACGCCCGCCTCAGACCTTTGCTGGGAAAGACTGGAGCCTCTCCATGGCAACAAAGCTCCTAAAGTGACTCAGGCGGCAGAGAGTTCTGGGAAACCTCGACACTGGGAGCCCGAGGCCGTGCAATTTCAGCTGCCAACTTTGAATGAAATCCCCTCTGCTTTAAGTGATTTCCAAACTCTCCTCAAAGCAAAGCATGGACGGATGGCTCCTATGTTTGAATCCTCACATGCGACTGATTAACAACATCCCACCAATAAGACTCGGTGGAGGGCGGACGCACTCACCTTCCACACAGTGCTCCACGTCTTCCAGGTTGCGCAGGGTAATCCTCATCAAACTTGAATTGAGCATAAGTTCGTTCTTGTGTTCCGGTCCCATGGACTCCGGGGCAGAGTTGACGAAGAATATGCGAGTGTCACCCATGGTGACCTGGTTATCGCAGATCCCGGGGTTCCCAAAGCCGCCGATCATCACCTTGTTGCTGCCGTCCTGGTTGACACTGGACTTGCCCTTCAAGTAGCGCCACACCCTGACCTTTAGCAAAAAAAAGCAGCATTTCAGTACTTTGGGAAAACCAAAAGTATCATATTTTACTTAACACGAGTCTTTCAGGTGTGATGCCCAGTTGACACAATGACATTGTGATATTTTTAAAGACACTGTGTTCTGCCACTCTGCAGAGAGTGACACCGCATCGCAGGAAGTCCGGCACGGGCCCGAGGAAGCGGGTCCCTTCCTCCACACGTTTGCTGTCTTGTCCTATTTCGGCACTCGCTGGCGGTTTCTGTTTCCAGGACCCGAGCCGCGCGTCTCTAATCTGCCCTATTCATTCAGCGCAAGACGGGAAGGAGAGCTGACCAAACACGACCTGTTTATTTTGACAGATTAAAGAGTGGTCTGCCACAAGTCAACCACGGAGCAAAAGTGCGTTTCCCAGTGAATGCTCCTGGAATGAGGAGAGGAGAGCGTCGCTTCCTGACTGAAAAGTCGCTTATTTGTGGAGCAGTGGGAGTCTTTTCACCACGTGTTATTATGTGGTTCTATGTAGACATCGTTTTCCTGTGACATAAACACAATTGTTTAACGCAAGTGTCACAGGAGTGAATAAAGTGTGACTTTATTTTCTTTTACCACTACTACTACTGGTTGCAGCCACAAGTCCCCAAAAACCCTTAGTGTGAGATTTTGAGATGCAAGCGGTGTCGCTTGTCGGCAGCAGCGGCAGAGTCAGTCATGGTGCAAATGATCGTCTTTGCTGCCGCTTGTAAATGTTAAGTTGCTTGTTTTCAACATTTATGACAAGAGAGAGAGAGAGAGAGAGAGAGAGAGAGAGAGAGAGAGTGCTGCAGCCAGGGGCCACTGAGGGGCCAGTCTCCTGCTGCAGCATGTTCGGAATGATTACATGGTCGGTTAGGCCTAAGTTGTAGCCATATAATCGTGGAAATAAAAAGACAAAACACCATCTATCTGTTCCTGACGGTGCGTTCACGGCTGCTGAATGGATGAGATAAAAGGTTGTTGAGGGAACCTGCAGACGCCTTTGAGGGAGTTTGGAGCGTAGACCCGCTGGTAACGGTTTCCCTCAGCTCCACGAGCGATTCGAGCACAAAGTGATTATGTGACGTCCACTACAGAACGCGCCGCGCCGCGCCGCGCGGGCAGGTGCGGCGCGGCGCGGCGCGTTTCCACTCAAGCGCGCTTACCTTGCAGGAATAGGTGTTGTGCACCGGGTCCACGTTCATGATCTCCTCCACGGTGCCGGTCAGGACCACGTTGGCCTCCTCCTCCCTGTCCTCCAGGTCTTTCTCCGGGCAACTTGCGGCGCAGCGCCGCCCCAGAGCCACGAGCAGCCCGGCCAGCAGCAGCAGCAGCGCCGCGCGCCCGAGCCCGGCTGTCCGATGGGAACCCATGGCCACCGCACGGATGCGACCCGCAAAGTAAACTTTCCCCGCAACGCAATCCAACGCACCGCCGCAAACTTTTTTTTCTGCTTTCCTCCGATCGCGTCCTGTCCTATGTAGAACTTCCCCGCGGACTAGCAGCGCGTCTTTCGCTCAGCAGCCCCCCGCTCGCCGCATCTGCAGCCCGGGTTAAAAATCCCTCTCTGCCGCTACCGACCGGGAGACCAGGAGGGAGAGAGAGAGAGAGAGAGGAAGGAGGAGGAAGGAGGAGGAAGGGGCAGGGAGCTCTCTCTTCAGGAATGCAGCGGCACTTGTCGCCCCCCCCCCCCCCCCCCCTCTATGTCCCTCACCCTTCCACGCATCCACGGTGACGCGCCTGGATTTGCATGCAATCTGAATTGCTGATCCCACAAGTAAGGCTGACTTGGATTGGTGGCGTGTGTGTGTGTGTGTGTGTGTGTGTGTGTGTGTGTGTGTGTGTGTGTGTGTGTGTGTGTGTGTGTGTGTGTGTGTGGAGGGGGGGGGGGGGGTGCCGGTGCAAAGTGGCTGTCCAACGCCGCCCCCACTCGGACAAACCGGGTCTTTACGGCCGGTCCCCGCCAGCTGTAACCGTCCGAGCCCCTGGAGGAAAGCGGCTCCGGATTATGACAGTCAGAAGACGATTAAGACCTCCACTGCTCTTATGGCTGCAGAGAGAACAGCTGCATCCTTCAAGCTTGTAGTTTATGAGTTGTTAGTAATTTGCCACCTGTAACAAATATTATAAAATATGTTCATCACATTTTCTCTAATCGCTTTTGAAGTATTAAATATTTCCAACTCTCTGGCCTTGCATTATGTCACGTGTCTTTAAAGATCACCCTTGTATCTCTAAATCTGTAAATGCTGCCATATGACTCGCTTGTTAGAGCATAAATTTCCACTCCTCAGAAGCTGTAATTTTTACTACCCTTCTTCTATTTCTGGAAAAAAATAACAGGGCTTGGTTATACACAGTTGCTAGAGTGGATATTTGTAGAAATTTGTTCAAGTAGACCTCAGCTCTGACAGCTGAGCTGCTCCAAATAGTCCTATGAAGCAAATGTGAAACAGTTTGCCAGTGATGTTCTTAACACAGATGAGGTGACGTTTGCACACATTTCTACCTTTTATACAAGAAAAAGTACCTGGAGCTGCTTCATTTCTTAAATGAGTTCTATTTTCTAGCAGTGTCGACTGGCTTGAATCAAAAAACACCACAAAATAAGAAAAAAAATTTCTACCACATGTTATTGTGTTTTGTGAATGATGAGGATCTGACTGGGGACGGAACAGAACCAGGGCTGTAATTTGTGGACAAACCAACCCAGCCATTGTTTCTGGTTTTAGTAAACGAGTGTTGACTGTGAAACAAAACCACAACGTTGACCATAATTTAATAGACAACACATTACACAATAAATGTATGTAAACAGCGTTGAATGTGACTGGCAGGAACACAAGCCCCCACATCGACCAGCTTAGTGGTTTCTGCCTCACTGTTATCATTTTAGCACATTTAGCTTTTAATTCAGTGTTTCAGTTCGAAGTTCTAGACAGTTTGAGTCGAGCGTCGCCTGTTCCTTGGTTGTTTTTAGCAACAACGAGATAAAGCTGTGATAAGACCCACTATCTCCTACCTGCGCCAACCTGGCAGCTTTAGCAGCTAACTCAGCAGCTGAAAACAACATCTTTTCATTCAGCGCTCCAAACGCCACCAACACTTTCATATAAAGATGCTGAATGGCAAACCAGCGATAAAACGTATCCAACTGAAGCTGACAGTTCATGAATCTCGTGTGAAGTTACAGAAGGTGCAGACAGAGGAGATTCACGTGCTGACATTGAAAAGGTTTCCCCTGAAAAGGCTTGAGTAGATCTTGTGACATTTTTACAGACACAAAGTTATGTCCTCTTCAGGAGTTTTATTAAGACAGGAATCGGAACAGTTTGCATGACATACTGGCTCACAGCAGCAACGCCCATGTATTTATCGTCCTAATCAATAAGCTCTAATCTGGACATTTTCTCTGTAGTGACAGTGACAGGAGGACGCTATTATAATGATTCGCTTCGATGAATTCTACTTGTGTTGATGGCTCACGCAGAAAAGAAAAAGGAAAAATCCATAGCAGGTGGAACCGGCTGACGTTTGTCACTGGGAAGAGAGCGCCGTAACCCAAGATGCAACATTAGCAGCCAAATCATATGCAAAGCCCCGGGGCTGCGTTTGGCTGAGGAGCAGCTGCATTGCTGCACCTCTGTGCACAGCCAGTGGGAGAGTCGCAGCGGAGCTCAGCGCTGGAAAACAATCCAACCCCTGGGCTTGTGTGTGAGCCGTGTAAGTGATCCCTCACGGTGCGGGACACATAAATAATGCACTAATCCCGCTGAAGGTATGCAGCGCTTTTATCCACCAGCGTTGTCTTTTATTTTGACGTCGTCTGCTCATTTTACTAGTCTGTCCTGGTCTAAAGCTCAAACAAGACGCTGAGGCTCAGATAGCGACGACAAATGTGCGACAAACGCTCAAGTCCACGCGGACGGGGGCATTCCAGCGTTATCGGACCAGGCCGAGGCGGCTCTTTAGTTTTTCCAGAGGACGGGCCAGTAGCCTTTATCAGGTGTCAGCATGAGAGCGGTGGAGAAAGCCGACCCGGCCTCAGACCAGACGGTGTCCAGTGTCCTGCACTACATCCTGCCTCCGCCTGCTGCTGTGTCACGGTGAACGAGACCTGGCTGGAAGAAGGAGCGAAACCGTTGTTATTGCATGAGGGCCCAAATGCGGGCCTCCGTCTGAGTGGCTGCATCACTGGCCAAAATGCCCTGGCGCAGATTCTAAGGAAGTTGGAGCTTTAAGACTGCGCTTCGCCGTGTGATGGTGTGCCAGATGTCCCTCTCCTTTGTGGTGTCACGTCTGCACAGGAGAGCTGGGTTTCGTCCCTGTGTCTCTGCCATCTCTGTGTTTCAGCTCTGATTTTATTCCGTGTGCCTGCTGTTTAAGACTTTGAGCAGAGATGAAACACGCCTGCCTGCTACCCTGCTGCTATGCTGAAGTCAGGCCCCCCCCCCCCGAATGAATGCAAGAAAGTCTCTATCAGGGTTAGTATCTGTCTTATCTTAATTCATTGCCATAGGGCTGAATGGAGACAAGATAGAGGAGTGTCAGTGAGGAACACCGTGTTAACAGTATCAGCCTCTCACAGATAGGGATCCAGCCGACGTCCTCCCACACACACACACACACACTTCCTCATGTCACACACAGTGACGAGCCTCCAGGAGCGGATTAGTAGCGAACTGTCTGCCCATCAGCACCAGGGTCACATGGAACGGCCCAGAGGCCACGGAGGCACCCCCAGAATGTCCAGCGCAACGTGTCAGCTCGAGTTTCCCCACAAATAATTGCATTTTAAAGCAGCTGTGCGCTGTGCGTTGGCCGTGCCGACTGGAGGGAGGCTGGGAAAAGACAGCAAGTCGGCCTCGAGTCCTGCGAGACCCAGCCATCCATCTGCCTTCCAGCTCCGGCTCGTTTAAGCAGAGTGGCCACAATGTATCGATGGCCATTTCCTCTAATGGAGAGCGCTCATTCATTTCCAGCCTTCCCTTTGGCAGGCACTTGGGAGAGTCCATTAGGAAATGAGCCCGCTACAAATGGCCACAGCCACGACACTGCGGATGAATAGCAGGATCAAAAAGCCGCCTCGCTTCAAGTGATTTAGTCACTGTGGTGGAGCTGATTGTGCGTTCCTTACCTGTAAGCGGTTTGTCTTGTTACCTGTATTATGAGAACATTTTGATGTAAAGCTGACTCTGACTGTTCACTATCAGTGCAGTACTTTATGTCATCTACTTTCTTTTTGCCCTATTGAATGCAGCCGTAACAAAAGCATCACGTAGGCCTTGTAGTGGAAGTGATGAGTAATGCTTCTGTGGTCTTAGGGCGGAGGTACCAGCCTTTACTCTTTAAGTCCTGATTAAGGACTTTGTGATGTACAGGAAGTCGGTGTCAGAGAGGATTCTCATTTCCATAAGCTGGCCTTAGGTTTCTTTGCACTGTGATTCATGGATTAGTAATAGCGCTTGATCTATAGGTCTCACCAAGGGAAGGAAACTTGATCAATACTGTTGACTCAGTCAGTGTGTGTGTGTGTGTCCTTCAAGAAAATGCAAAATGTGCCAGAAGACAAGCTAAGCACTGTGACAAGAAAGTGCAGCCTCATCATCATCATGGCATCCTCGCCTGCAGACACACTTTGGCCCAGCAGGACTCTCCTGATGCATTAGTTAATTACACCCTTCATTGTGCACATTTTAACACAAATACAATCACATTTGCTCAGGTGCAAAGTAAATAAAAATCAGTAGCGTACAAACAGCACAGACAGCGAGAAATGTAGAAGCATAATAGAATCATTTCCTAATTAAAATGACAGGCATCTCTCAGCAGCTTCTGCATACCTTGCTCAATACATGTACATCCACAGGTGTATCGCCAGAGCAGGTGGGCAGATAAACTCATACCAGGAAACAAGGCTGGCCTGTGGCCAGGTGGGGGATGAGAGCCACCCCCAGCACCCAGAACCAGATGTTACCTCATGAATCCTCGCACAGGAATCTGTGACTCATAACAAATCCCCCTTCTGCCTAATGAAAGGAACCCCTGGAGGGCTCAAATGGGGAAGGGGGGAAAGAGCATGAAGCCATTATAAAGATGGGGTAAATCAGAGTATGTTACAGGTCACTCAGATAAGATGGGTAAAGACAGGCTTATGCGCACTTTACACTCCTCCTCCGTCCTTCAGTGTTTAGAAAGACAGGCTCCATCATAGTAGAGGTAAAAACATGAGTGAGTGAAGATGCAAAGCAGAAAAAACAGGACTGACAGGGGAGGAATCAAAGTCTCAGACTGATGAAAGTGAACCCAACATCCTGCCCGTCATCTAACAGGAGGCCATTTGCCTGTTGGGACAAGAGTCCCGGTGGCACAGAGGATGCATACGTTTGTTCTGCCTAAGTGGCTGTACAGTATGTGTGCAAAGGAGTCGAGTGACTGCACGTGCGTTTCGCGTCCCTAAAGCACCCTTCTGCCTGTCTTTCTGTCACTCTCGTTGCCTTGTACACACACAACCCCCCCTGTGAAAACACGTGTCTAAGAAGAAAGGTGAGTGCTGCTGATTGAGTGAGCCAGTGTCTCATCAGCAAAGTATGTCTGGCTTGGCCGAGCTTGAGAGAGGCACAGGAGCCCTTGGGTGCATACGCTGGGACCTGCACCCCCTGCCAGACCCTCCTCCTCACTCTGAAACCCTCTCATCATCTCCATGTAAAGTGCGGTAAGGCTGGAGGGCTCCCTTAAATCTCCTGCTGCAAAACCACATCTCTCTCTCTCTCTCTCTCACACACACACACACACACACACACACACACACACACGCACACACACACACACACACACACACACACACACACACACACACACACACACACACACACACACACACACAAGACGACTGCAGCCTCTTCGTATTTAATTAACTTCATGTAACTTTGCACATTAATTACCAGATCACACACCATTTATTTCAAAAATAACAAAAACATGGATTGATGACATTTTCCATTATTCTATCCTTTGTGATCAAAATTGAACTTGTTTTCAGAAAGAAACTATAAGCAAAATGATTTTATTCTAAAATTGTGAAATTTATAACAGATGCTTTTAAGATAGATTGCAAATAAAGAGGAACTCCCAAAAAATATTTGATGTGCTTGTATAGGCTTAGAATTAATGTATATTAGCACTAGGCCCACTTACAGTAGATGATCTGCAATAGATTGACTAATAAAATAAACACACCCTTATGATAAACAATTGAATTTGAACTTAAGTATAGTTCATTATAATCTATTGATGAATGAGATTTCCAATAGAACTTTATGACCTTATGGAGAGTCATGTGCTTGTTTGCCAAAGAAAACATCAAACACGTCACACCCTAAAGCTAATTATGCGAAACAATACGATAATTATCGTTCATTTTAATGATGAAAGTGCATTTGACATTTAAGATCCAATTTCCGGAAAAAAGGCTATGGGTGTAATTATTGTGTGGCACTGTGGTAAATGTCACCGTTCTCACACACGGTAGTAACCAGTCAGTCTTCCTCAGCAACAAAAGCAAGTTGTTGACTCGGACAATGTCTCCACCCTGTGGTTGCACTGTGTTCACGCGCTGGTCAAAAACGTGTTAATGCATTTAAGTCAAATGTCATATTTCCAGTTGCTATTATCTCAAGTTGCATTAGTTTGTTTTTGGGTCTATAGAGCATATTCTTTTAATTTTTTTATAAACATTTTATGGTCAACAATCAGTGTGTAAATCTCTACAGTGTATTTATATTGCTTTGTTTTATAATTTCAATGCATATAAAAAAACCGTTTGTCCTAATTTATGACTAAGAAAAACCAAAGAGCCATTAGGCCATTGTGGTGAATACATTAATATGTTGGGAATTTTATTTTATGAAAGCCTGAACATTCAGGAGGCACCAGAAATAAAATGTATATATGTTGTTCCTAGCTTATATACTAGGGAGACCTACACTTTTCCACTGGAATAATGTCTTATCTCTGTGGGATACACGGATAAAGACATAGGAGGCAAAGTACATGTATTGCGTTCAGTTTTACGCAGGCTGCGCAAATTGCGCAACCAAGTACTCCTGAAGTGTGGTATGTGTACGGCTGGAGTTGGTCCAACTGGGCTGGTACACATATTTAGTTAGCTAACCTGCATCTGTAATAGCAAGCATGGCCTTACAATGAGAGATACCCTGCAGAAGCCGAATAGCCGCTAGAGTGCCAGCATATTTCTATGTAAACACGTAAGTAGCGACTTCATCGTTTAAATACTAGTTATGCGCTAGCTAGCCTAACGTTAGCAAGGATGTGAGCTATTACATGTAGCAGCTTAACAACCAACAACCAGCATGGTAGAATTACGAAGCTGGAGTTTATCTTGTGCACGGTGTTCTGCGTGTTAAGTTTGTTCTAATGGTATAAGTTACGCTTCTGTTTTTCTATTTTTGTGTGGTAGAGACTTTGTTTCACCGTTAGCAGGCTCAGCTAGGTGACTGTTTAGCTAGCTGGCTGTGTCAGCTGACAACAACATTGATGTCTGTGTGTTATTTCGTTGTTTTTATGGGCCAAATTACGTCCTGTTGCGTGTTTGTATGACCAATATATATACATACACATACATTATATATCGACTTTGCTTTAAAAACCCAGAAGCCGATAACGTTGCATTTTACTTTTCTCTTTCAGGGTTAAAGTAAGGCCATTCCAATGGTGATCATGTCAGGCACAGCTACTGTGCTGCAGCAGTTTGTCAGTGGGCTCAAGAGTCGAAATGAAGACACCAGAGCGAAATCTGCTAAAGACCTGCAGCACTATGTGACCACAGAACTCAGAGAGGTATCAGCACAAATGAACATGCTCCTAAAAAAGTTCTTGCTTGGGAACATCATTTGTATCATATCGTTGCTAGTCTCTAGAATGAGTTGTTTAGAATATTTCAATAGTAAACATAAATTGATACTTATGTCTGGTCTTAGATAAAATGTGGACATGTAGTCACATATGTGCTTTATTCAGACATTATAGAGACTCTTTGCTGTTCTCTAACTCTTGGTACTAGGCATTATAAGATGTGATTGACAGTTTTTCTTCCCTGGGTACTACTTCATGTGTAATACGGGTTTTCTGCCCTTCACAGTTAAGCCAAGATGAAGCCACTACATTCTATGATGAATTAAACCACCACATATTTGAGCTGGTATCCAGCTCTGATGTGAATGAGAAGAAGGGAGGAATTCTTGCCATTGGTAAGACGACTGTTGTGGAATTTTAAAGCCAACGTAAAATCAGTTGTTGCTTGGTTTAATAGTCCATATGAGTACACACAGTGGATATGTTACCCAGTTCATAACTCTGCTTTTTTTTTGTTCTAGTGAGTCTAATTGGAGTTGAGGGAGGCAATGCTACCAGGATCAGCCGTTTTGCGAACTATCTCCGCAACCTGCTACCTTCCAGTGACCCTGTGGTTATGGAGATGGCTTCCAAAGCCATGGGCCATCTGTCTATGGCAGGGGACACCTTTACTGCTGAGTATGTGGAGTTTGAGGTGAAGAGGGCCCTGGAATGGCTGGGAGCAGACCGGAATGAAGGCCGACGCCATGCTGCAGTAAGTGACAGATCGGATAACCAGCTTTTGTTGTTGTGTGTTGTTGAAATACCACACACTACACGCTACACTTCTCATTTGAAGCCATTGTTCCTTTTCTACTCAATGTTGATACGGAAACAGATCTTTTTGCAGCATAATTTAAATAGAGAAATATGGACAGGCTTATTTCAAATATGCTCAGCATTCAAGTTTTAATGGGGTGAATCAGTGGACACAAATGAAATTGTCATTTAACCTCTCTAATTGTCAACTTACACATAACACACATTTGAATTTATATTTTTTGAAAATGTAATTCATGTAATGTAATATTTTTCTATTTTAGGTACTAGTGTTGAGAGAGCTGGCTGTGAGTGCACCCACCTTCTTCTTTCAACAAGTGCAGCCCTTCTTTGATAACATCTTTTATGCGGTATGGGACCCCAAGCAGGCCATTCGAGAAGGTGCTGTCTCTGCCTTGCGAGCCTGCCTTATTCTCACCACACAGAGGGAGACCAAGGAAATGCAAAAACCTCAGTGGTACAAAGTAAGATGTTTCATTAGTTTCATAATACTTTTGTTGTACAGTACTTGCCAGGTTGGGCAATATGAACATTTGTCTTTCTGTA
Source organism: Betta splendens (assembly GCF_900634795.4). Classification (NCBI taxonomy): domain Eukaryota; kingdom Metazoa; phylum Chordata; class Actinopteri; order Anabantiformes; family Osphronemidae; genus Betta; species Betta splendens. The sequence continues at coordinate 11,253,024 of NC_040887.2, read as the reverse complement.
ACAGCAAACATTTGAGGAGGCAGAGAAAGGTTTTGATGAGACTTTGGCCAAAGAGAAAGGCATGAATCGTGATGACAGGGTCCATGGTGCCCTTCTGATCCTTAATGAGCTGGTTCGCATCAGTAGCATGGAAGGAGAGGTGAGTAGTGATTTCACTCTGGACACAAGCTCACATTGAGAATGAATGCATTCTTCTGACTGTCCTCTCTATATCTCTATGATAGCGCATGCGTGAAGAGATGGAGGAGATCACTCAGCAGCAACTGGTCCATGATAAGTACTGCAAAGAACTAATGGGATTTGGAACCAAGCCCCGCCACATCACACCCTTTACTAGCTTTCAGTCAGTCCAGCCGCAGCAGTCTAATGCCCTCCTCGGCCTGTTGGGCTACAGCACACCTCAGGGCTTCCTCAGCTTTGGAGCCACTCCGGTACCTGCCAAGAGCTCACTGGTGGAAAGCCGATACTGCCGTGAGCTGATGGAGGAACGATTCGACCAGGTAGAGTTGACTGCAAATATCTGGACTATTTAAGAATGCAGTTGTAGACTGGTTATAAGTAGGATGACCTTTCTGAATGAGCTGTCAGTGAATACCACTTCATTGGGCCATCTGTTTAATCAAACTTAACATGACTTGCAGAGTCAGAGATAAAGAACAAAAATAATACTATACTTTAGTGGTCTTGTGAAGAAATTGAGGAAGTATTATGTATGAAGAATATTCTTGAGCATCTGATAAATCATAGCTGAAACAAGCTTTTATATGTTTTTTTTTCCAGGTGTGTCGTTGGGTGCTAAAATATAAGACCAGTAAAAACCCTCTCATTCAGATGACCATTCTTAACCTGCTTCCACGCCTTGCTGCTTTCCAGCCAAATACCTTTACCGGTGGGACTTGTTCATGTTTGTATTCCTCTGAGATTAAGTCAAATCCATCTCTTATACAGTAACATGCAGCCATGCCGTCCGTCATTCCTGTTGCTATTGCCTTTTTTAAAAAAATGCTTACACTTAAATCCTTTCACATACCTTGTTTACAACAAGGTATATGAAGGGATTTATTCTGATATTGTTGTAATATTGTTGTAATTTTATTTAAAAAAAACATATCTGTGCCTGATCATTTCTATTGTGTTTGTCTTTCCGTTGTGCAGACCAGTACCTGTCAGATACTATGGGCTACCTGTTGGGCTGTTTGAAGAAGGAAAAGGAGAGGACAGCAGCTTTCCAGGCTCTTGGGCTGCTCGTAGTGGCAGTAAGGACAGAAATTCAGCCGTACCTCTCAAAGATTCTGGAGATCATAAAGGCTGCACTGCCACCCAAGGACTTTGCACACAAGTCAGTGTAATAAATAAAATTATCTGGTTTTTACTTATTATGTGACTCATGGCTTTATATTTACACTGATATTTGTAACCTTGCTTGTGTAAACATGCTTGAAATGTATATTTGGAAAAGTGTCAACTGTGGGGAACTTTTCCTTGACCTTACCCTTATAGTTAAAGGTCTCTCTTTGTGTCTGTTATGTATGCAGGAGGCAAAAGACCATGCAAGTAGATGCCACAGTGTTTACTTGTATCAGCATGCTTTCCAGAGCCATGGGCCCCAGCATCCAACCTGACATCAAGGAGCTGCTAGAACCTATGCTGGCAGTGGGCCTCAGGTACAATGAAAAGCTAAGAGAAGTTTGTATAAGTGGCTGGGTTTTTTAATCCAGCACTTGACTTGTGCAAATCAATTTTTAATTCTGTGGTAATCTGCTAACAACTCCTCCACAACACACTTCATTGCCATTATTTAAACAAGCCGAAAGTAATTAAATTGGATTGATTTTACCTACTATCTTGTTTCTCTAGTCCTGCATTGACGGCAGTACTGTATGACTTAAGTCGCCAAATCCCGCAGTTGAAGAAGGATATCCAGGATGGTCTTCTGAAGATGCTCTCCCTAGTGTTGATGCACAAGCCGTTGCGTCATCCTGGCATGCCCAAAGGCTTGGCCCACCAGCTGGCATCACCAAGTCTCACAAACATTCCAGAGGCAAGTGATGTTGGCAGCATTACCCTAGCCCTACGCACGCTGGGAAGCTTTGAATTTGAAGGTAAGAATTTGGAATAGTGATTTACATTTATTTCTTAAAGTCTTTAGTTGTCATATAGTTGAGGTACTTAACATGTTTTGGTAATTTTTTTCACTAGGACACTCCCTCACTCAGTTTGTACGCCACTGTGCTGATCACTTCTTAAACAGTGAGCACAAGGAGATCCGGATGGAGGCAGCTCGGACCTGTTCACGCCTTCTCACTCCCTCCATCCACCTAATCAGTGGCCATGTTGTCAGCCAGACTGCTGTGCAGGTTGTGGCAGACGTGCTCAGCAAGTTGCTAGTTGTTGGAATCACTGACCCAGGTAAATCATCAAAAATGATAAAGAAAGCACCAGATTGTAAAAACAGGTTGATGTTGATGAAAATTAAGACAAACATTAAGTCAAAATCTTTTGTTCTTGTCCTCCTTGCTGCACAGATCCGGATATTCGATACTGTGTATTGGCATCTCTTGATGAGCGTTTTGACGCTCATCTCGCCCAGGCCGAGAACTTGCAAGCATTGTTTGTTGCACTGAATGACGAGGTGTTTGAAATCAGAGAGTTGGCTATCTGCACAATTGGACGCCTCAGCAGCATGAACCCTGCCTTTGTTATGCCCTTCCTCCGCAAGATGCTCATTCAGGTAGGAAAGATGCAGACGGCACATTACTGGCATTTTGTCCACTACATGGATTTTACATTGAGGAAATGTTATGGACAATAATTCATTGGTGTCATTGTCCTCAATGTTCATTGCAAGGGGCTGGGTTAATTATAGTATACAATGTGACAAGGCATAGACTAATAATTAAGTAGCAAGCAGCATCACAACCACAGTTATCTGAAATATTTCCTGAACTATCCTTATTTTATTTTATTTTTCTTGCTGCGCTCAGTCTGTCTAAAATAAAACCTTTCTCTTTGTTGTAATAAACAGACAGCCACATCAGTAGGAAACAATAGCATTTCTTCCTTCCTCAGTTGTTCCCTTTTCTGTGTCTGCATTTTCTGAACTATATTTCTAGTAGAAAACAAAGCACCTGGTATTTAAAGTACTGGGTTGAGTTGAGGCATGTGTCATGTGGTGAAAATACGTATACAAATGCTGAGAGTCTGCTTCTGCTAATATAACGAAACAATCGCTATTAATAAACTGCTGATTATGCAGCTAAATGTATAGCAACCCAGTCCTGAAAAATGTGGTAAGCAGTCAACAAATCTGTCTTTGTTATTTATATGCCTATTTCTGCTTGATCATAGGCATCATGTTACCTTTAGATGGCAGCAAAGGTTATGATATTTTTAAACTTTGCACACTAACGGCACAATAACACTGGAATTTCTTTTTTTCAACATATTTTAATAAGATCTGCCTTTGTGTTGAACATTAGGCATTAACTCTAACAAACGTTATGCCAGGTAGACTGTGGCTGCTATGGCATCATAAATAAGTCTTTGTACCTTTTGTTGCAGATCTTAACAGAGTTGGAGCACAGTGGAGTTGGAAGAAACAAAGAGCAAAGTGCCCGCATGCTTGGTCACCTAGTCTCCAATGCCCCTCGCCTCATACGGCCATATATGGAGCCCATCCTCAAGGTAAAGGAGACATTGTTTTTTTGATGGTAGTACTAGTGGTAAATAGGTGAACCTAATTCATTACTTTTAATTTTTGCAGGCACTCATTCTCAAACTTAAAGACCCAGACCCCAACCCTGGAGTGGTCATCAGTGTCCTTGCAACTATTGGCGAGTTGGCTCAGGTAAGGCTAAACCTTGGGTGACATTAGAAAACTACCTACTTCACACTTTTTTTATTTAAAGTTTCTAGATTAACAATAATCCCATTGGCCTGTGCATATTATAAGGTTTAATACTAACTTTGTCTTCCTCTGAAAGTAGACCATTAAATGCAGGCGCAACCTAGAGTTCAGGCAGAGTGCAGGAAATGACGAAAGGTTTACAGTTGGTTCAGTGTGGGAAGTCACAGAATCCCAGCTCCTCAGGAAGGTAGAAAGAGAAGGATACACGATTATGTAGAGAATGTCATGTCATCCTTCTGGATTTGTAATCAAGGATGTATACAAATATAAAACGCAGGATCGTAGCGGACAGTGACAGTACAACATATGCTGACAAATTACTGACTGACAACACTGAGCGGTAGAGAACTGTATCTAGATACCTACGCAATGATAAATGTCAACATTTTTCACAAGGTCTAAAACTAAACCACTACAAATAGTAATCCAAAACTGTCTACCAATGATTAATATCCAATATTTTTTAAAGAATTTGACGGTAATAAATGCACAGTTTGCTGTTTGATAGACCCACCTTGTCCATTTCAGGTGAGCGGCCTGGAGATGAGGAAGTGGATGGACGAGCTTTTTCCAATTATCATGGATATGCTACAGGACTCCTCTTCATTAGCTAAGCGACAGGTACGTGAGGCACTGCTTCATCCTATTCTTATTCTATCTTAACGTTACTGTGTATTCAGTTTCTATCAGTTTTAGGACTCTACTGAAATTTACATAAGCCTGTAATTCAAGTTCTCCAGAAATCATTTGGTAGCATGATTGTTTGTTATACTTCATGTTCATTAAAGATTGAAGATCATTAAAAGTGTTAAACATTCTAATGAAGAAATTTTAACAGCATACCAGAATTAATGGAAGAGATCTTGTTTAATAGGTGCAGTTGTACTACATGTGTTTAATGTTGCTGTATTAATTACATTCTACAAATTGTTTATGGCGACTCTGCTTCTGACTCCACCAGGTGGCACTGTGGACTCTGGGCCAGCAGGTGGCTAGTACAGGCTATGTGGTGGAGCCATACCGCAAGTATCCTTCCCTTCTAGAGGTGCTGCTCAACTTCCTCAAGACAGAACAAAACCAAGGCATTAGAAGGGAGGTATGTAGTGTTACCATTGAAACTCCTAAGCCTCGGCTTCTCTATTATGTGCACCCAAGTCTTTTGCTCACATTGACTTGCTATGAGATCGAAAATCCAGCCTATAAAAGGAAAGCATGCTTAGATTTGTTGACCTTGACCACTGAGTTAACATCTCATGAAAATATATATTCCATAGTAATGTGGAGTACCTAATAGGGTATAAGCTTACAAATATACCGCTATGTATTCGTTCCTAGATCTCATGGTTAACTCTGAAGAACTATTCTGTGATGTTTTATTTGACAGGCTATTCGTGTTTTGGGCCTTCTGGGAGCGCTGGACCCATATAAGCACAAGGTGAACATTGGGATGATTGACCAGTCAAGAGATGCCTCTGCTGTTAGTCTCTCTGAGTCTAAATCCAGTCAGGATTCAGGTAGGCCAGTGAACAGTTCCCTTTTCTTTTCCACAACCTACTTACATGTAAATAACTGATGTTTAAGGATGTTGTCATTTATAAAGTTTTTGCTTAAAGCTGTTTTATGGAAAAGCAGTATAAAACTATATACATTATATTTAATTATGCAGAATGAACATATCACCACTTTTGTGAAGCTGTGGCATTTTTCTAAGCTGCAAGTTAGTGGAAAATACTATAATTAAAACACACCTTTTACTTCCCGGTCACTTGAAGAAGGAACTGATTTCTTCCTTGTTTAAGTTCATTTGAATTGCTGACTCAGACACATATAAATCAGAGAAATCCTTTCTGTCCAAAACCACTGCTGATTATCCCTAACAGCATGGCTGTTTCATATGTCATAAATCTTTATTCAGCTCATTAAAATGGGGTCAGGAGAGTGACATGTCTGCACAATCAAGACTAAACAGAGTCCATGCTATTGAGCCTGAATACTCGGCAGCAAGTATGGCCCATTATTTGAGAGTTTCTAATTTCTGCTTTTTGTTTGAGCCGTATCCAAAAGTAGGTTCTGCCAGCTCTGAAGGCGATGTAGTTTCCACAACTGGAGTGATAAATTTTAAAGGGGGGACATCTAATGTGAGGTGACCCACTTTGACAGACTTAAGGCTTCTGTTTTATTGGCTGATTGTAAATTATGTGCATCCGTTACACTAATCCTTTATGTGTGAAAACTGATCGGTAATACAGACAATGCACAAATTTATAACCGTATCAACTGAATCATGCATCATGCTGTTTTGTCAGTGTGAGTTTTTTTTTTTATCCGATAGACCATCAGGACAAAGCATAAAGCGTTTTAAGCATGTTTACATTTGGGGGGGAGTCTATAAGAAAGTTAAATTCAAAGAGATATACTTGTTATTGTTGTGACATCGTTGTGGCGGCAGCTGAAAGTTTGTTGTGAAAACTTTCAGGTGATTGTGGATGTGATTTATTATTATGTGATTTTCCATAATAGTGGAAATGGTTAAAAGTCATTATAATAATTATATTAATAATAGCATAATGTCACGTGTATTATATATGGAAAATGCTGCTCTGCTGGTCTAATCCAGTCATGCGTTTTAGTATGTGACCTGAACAATATACTAATAGTTTTACCATTTGGTTCTGCAACTAAATGGTCTGTGAGCAGAATTAGAGGCTGTATATCTGTTGGAAGAGTTTTCAGGGTCAGTGTCTGGAGCATTAGCATCTTCGCCGGCATGCATTTTCTGTGTGGGTGGCCACTGTCTAGGCCCATGTCTTCACACGGGTTCAAACAGAACCAGTCATGTCACCGCAGAACGCCAGGGTTGTAAAACTAAAGAAATGGGGTGTGTGTGTTTTTTTTCCCTTAGCTGTTTTTAACATTTCATTTTTTTTCCTGCACGCCTGAAACTCGAATAAGTACAGCACTGTTGCCTCATTTAGCTTCACCGATGAACTGCAAAGCTACGCCACTTAAGCAAAACACGGCTGGTGCCAGTGTGCATTGTCTGTAGCCCAAAACCTTTAGCGAGACAGCTGGATGCTGACGCTGTACTCCTGCAGATAGCCAATGAAACCATAAATACCAGACGTCTGTGTAGAGATGCCTTGTAAAACTCAAGAGCTCTGCATAGAGATATTTATTAGAAATGTCAAAAAGGCTGCCGGTTGATTCATTTCAATATATACATCAAAATACGGCCTTTACTGTACTTGCAATGGATGTTAGTAATCACATTACGTCTCAAATTCCAGCACTGAAATGAACTTTTCCCTTGTTTACGTAGGCATTTATGATGAATTGAAACATGATCCAGATTGAGTTGTGTAGCCCTGAGCTGGATTACTAATCAAACACCTCGACACTCTGCAGCTTTCTGTGAAACCACGGGGCAGGACTTTGATTGCTCTGTCATCCTACCTTTTGTCTCGAACGTCACAAGGCGAACAGAAGCTTTGCTTTTTGTGTTCCCACATTAATCTATTAGGAATGCCGGCTTTCACATTATTATTGGTCAACATAGAGCTTTGAGTTGGGGCAAAAGTGGCTTAAACGTGTTACTTGGGGCTGACTTGTATTTTTCTTGCTGGACCCATCTGTGCCAGGGTTTTCATTGTACCAATGCACTTTTTATATTTAATACAAGCTGGTAAATGTGAACTAGTATTAGTCTCTGAAATGCATAAAATCGTGTAGTGTATATAGTTCTGTTACATTTTATACTGTAGATCCCATGTAAATATTGTCTTGTATGCATCAAACAAAGGTGGAACAAAACAGAAATACTTTGGTTCTCCATTTAAAGAGACTATATACAGCAAATCACTGTTGACTAATTCTTGTCAGCTTGTTTCCTCCATGACATTTTCCTCATGTAAATCAACATTTAACACTGAAGTTGGGTTAAATTTGATCATTTCATCCTCAGAATGAGCGCTGCATGATCAGTGTTTGGCAGCAAAAACAAACATGAACCCCTTTACTCCTTTTCTTCCCTCCAGCGGACTATAGCACCAGTGAGATGCTAGTGAACATGGGCAACCTTCCCCTGGATGAGTTTTATCCTGCTGTGGCAATTGTGACTCTGATGCGCATTCTGAGAGACCCCTCACTCTCCAACCACCATACTATGGTGGTTCAGGCGGTCACCTTTATTTTTAAGTCTCTGGGGCTCAAGTGTGTGCAGTTTCTGCCCCAGGTCATGCCCACCTTCCTTAATGTCATCCGGGTCTGTGATGCCAGTATCCGAGAGGTGAGTAGCCATACAGAATGTTTCACTTGGTGTGTGCTTCAAGTCTTTCTCTTACTCTCTCCACTCTGTGCTCTTGTTGCCCTCCAGTTCCTATTTCAGCAGATGGGAATGGTGGTGTGCTTTGTTAAGATCCACATCCGCCCCTATATGGACGACATCTTCACCCTCATTAGAGTGAGTAATTGTGTCATTGTTCCCTCCTGGACACTAATTCCCAAACACCGATAGTCCAGCCCTCCTATTTTCTTGTGAGTCAGGCAAACAGCTGCAAACTCTTCATTTCACTCAGTCGCGCTTTCCTTTCTCCTCATTAGTACTAATGCTTTCAGGGCCTCTGGATAAACGTCTGGCCCCATGTCACATAAGCAGTACACATCATCTGTCTTATGCTACTTAACTAACAAGATTAGAGGCTGTGTGATTGTGAGAATGAGAAAATGATGCTATTTATTTTAACATTTCTTTTATTTGTTTTTTCACTTTTGCTTTAAAATTACCTTTTGACTTGTTTCCACTCATTTTGTTCAGTTGTTAGACGCCTGACTTAGTTTACTTGTCACACGATTTGGATCAAATTCCAAACATATGGTCTTTCCAGCACATAATATATAGCATTGCACAAAATATTGTATGACTGTCCTGTGTATCGGAATTTTGGATAAACTAACACTTCTGCAGTGACGGTAACGCCTTCTGGGCGAAGTAATTGAGAGAACTGGAACACTTTGCTCCGAGTCCCTCTGACTTAATAAACGGCGAGTGAAACAAAGAATCTATTCATTTTTTTTCTCCAGCTCAGCTTCACATCCAGATGAGGGGGCTGAAATAGACATTCAGGATGTACGCTTGCTCGTGCTCTAGTCAGCTTCCACAGTAAGAAAGGCAGGAAGTTGGGGGGCTGCTTGAGACCTCTGCTAAACGTGCTCTGCTCCAAGCACCGCCACCAGATCTCACAGCTGAGACCCATTGACTGACATGTTCCATGACTTGAAATCCTCCACCTTAACTCCTATTATCTCTAATGTGCACGGTGTCCATGCCTACATTTCGCAAAGCTGTGTCACAAGCCACACGGCGACGTAATGTCAGTTCCATTCAACAGGAAATTGTTTCCATTTCTCGCCATCAAGTATTGTTATGCTCATTCTCAGCTTCTGGCACGTGAAAACGTTGTATTTCCAGGGGGAAATCAGTCGGAACGTCTTTACACGCACTCACCTCGTTGAAAGAAAACACGTTTTGACCCAGTTCTTTAGACCCACACAAAACCTTGCTATACTACTGTCGCAGAGCAGGGTGGATGAGGTAGCGCTTTGGATGTACCCTTTGAACATTGTAAAAGTTTATATTCATCTGGACCTTAATTTAGGTCAGTTTTACTTGTGACAGGCATAGTTTACAGGGACTGTGATAGTCCAGCCTCTCTACTTACTGTATCTAGTGAGAGAATTAATGTTCATAATCAGAACCTTTGCAATAATAGTGATTTGTTGTTTAATTTTTTTATGTTTGCAACTATAAAAAGTCAAGCTAGGTAATATATGAAGAATGATTTGATCATATTTTTAATGAAATGTCATGATTTTGATGTGTAGGAGTACTGGACACCAAACAACCCGATGCAGAACACCATCATCCTTCTGATCGAGCAGATTGTGGTGGCCCTGGGGGGAGAGTTCAAACTCTACCTGCCCCAGCTCATCCCGCACATGTTGCGTGTCTTCATGCACGACAACAGCACTGGGCGCAGTGTTACCGTCAAGGTGAGCAAAGGTTACTACGCTACAAGGGTCCAAAGGAGAGTATTGTCATTTTCCATGCATTTCGCAAATCTGTTCTCGAAGTGTACTATAAGTGCAGCCAAGCCCCCAGCTGCTTTTTCTGTTGAATAGCTTTCACATTTTATTTTCCCATGTCTGAGGGGGGAAAACTGTATTTGATTGGACCGTAGTTAACGTTTTTAATGAGTTTTCTTGGCATTTTTATAACATGTATATCAGTACGTTGAAGGACCCAACAAACATAAACACACTTAAAATCAAAGTGTGAATCAAACAATCAAACTGAGATGTTGTGGAAATTACTCCACTTGTGCTTGAATTGAAGTTGTTGTCACAGCTTGAACAAAGTGTTTTTATAGCCCTGAACAAAAGCTGAACAAATGACCAGCTTCTGCTTAATACTGCCATGAATGCTTATTGAGTGGAGGTGTAGAACAAAGGCTGAAAAAAAAGAAACTGAGCCCTTTAAAATCCTCGTATTAAAACAGACCAGAGTACCTGCTGTGGTCTGGTGCATGTACAGTATCATTATCAGAGAGGCCATAGTGTGAGCAATTTTTAATGACTCACTACCTCCACATCCAAGTCCCAGAGCAGTGGAACATTTTCCTTTTGTACAGCCACTATGATACGAGACTTTAATTAGCGACCTAAGTGCAAAATATATTTGAACTCTCTGTAATTACAAATGTACAAGCCAAAATACAGTTCTAGACCTGTGGACTGCTGCTGCTATCAGTCTAGCTGTGCTAACGTGCGCAGCCAAAACCATATTATTTCTTATTTCCTGTGTTTCTGTGTCCTGTGAGCGACGTCTTACTGTAGGACTTCTTAAACCGGTGGAAAGTCTTTACAAAAGAAGCATGTGTAGCCTAGAATAAATATGACTTTAGATTTACAGCTGTTCTACGTTGAGTCCTTACTAAGAGCTGGATAAGCGAACACAGGGTATGTGCTATAAATCTTTACACAAGAATATGAGAAGAGCTAAATGTACTTATAATAGTCATAAAACCAACATGCATGACTTTGAATCATTTGCAGGTCAAAGGTGACCCGTCAGCTCAGAGTGTGTGATCAATCTACTGATGAATAGAGAAAATGTGGCACGTTGCGTTTTATCAATCTGGTGTAGAAAGGATGCTAACTAGATCGTGAAGCTCGCTTGTCAGATTTGACCTATTATTGGAGGAGATAACTTAATTTTGCTAGTACTTCCACAGGGAGCTTGTGTTTGAAAAGTACTCCGATCACTCCACACTCACTCAGAGCATGGGAGCTCAGCTTACACTTGATTTATTAGGGTAGTATTTTCTGTTTGCGGTTACAGGCAGTATCCATCAAGACCATTCAGGCCTAAGCTGTTCACTTGTGCTGGAGAGGTTCAAAGATGTCGTAGACCTGTAGCTACTGTAGCACGCTCTTCTGTTTCTACCACTGCTGCCAGCAGTCATCTGGGTTTTCCCTTTAAAACCTAAATCATGGTTTGGACAAAGACCACAAAGACAGAATCATAAGGATCCCGGTCATCCACCACTGCCTGCTCGGGTATTGTTTTGTCTCCGAATCTGCCGTATTAGATAACCCATCAGCCCACAGTCTGGATAGTCTATAACCCAGGTCTGTCTGGAGCCTAATCTTTAAGACAGAATGGAGGTCATTGAATGGGGGGACTGGGAATCGGGTTACCCTCTATTCCGAAGGAGAAGAAAAGAAAAACATACTTCCATCATTTCGCAGAGCCGATCTTTTCAGCCACCAGCACCCCCACAGCACACATGCACACTTGTACACCTCCATCTCAGCTTCCTGCTGTCTCGCCTTGCACAATTTAGATGTGGGGGGTGGAGGTGTTGGTGAGTGTGGAGGTGGTCACCTACATGTAGATACTGGAGGATATTAATGGCCTGCGCTACATTTTATATTGCATTTTGTGGTCTTTAAGATGTGAAGTGACATTGGAGGAGGTTGACAAGTCATCATCTCATAGTTGCACAGAACTTCCCTGGAAAACTTGCATGGTTGCCAGCTCTTTGATGGGGAAAGGAGCATGCCATCCATCTTTCTATGTCGGACTCCTGAAGAAAACCATTTAGCCATCATAAGCCATTAAAAACGAGGTGTTTGAGCAACGTGTGGTTTATGTTCCAGCTGCTGAACGCCATCCAACTGTTTGGTGCCAACTTAGATGACTACCTCCACTTGCTGCTGCCTCCCATTGTCAAGCTGTTCGACGCCCCTGACGTGCCCCTCCAGGCCCGCAAGTCAGTGTGACACACGTCTGCCTCTGTGCTTGTGTAACTGTTGTCTTACAGTTTTGTTATCACTGTTTTCACAATAATAAAAGCTGTTTTTTGTATTTATTCTCTGTTAGGGTTGCTTTGGAGACTTTGGACCGGTTAACAGAGTCTCTGGACTTCACTGATTATGCTTCACGCATTATTCACCCTATTGTTCGGACACTTGATACTACACCTGAGCTGCGCTCTACTTCTATGGACACCCTGTCCTCACTGGTGTTCCAGTTGGGCAAGAAGGTAACTAAAACTATCCCCCCAGGGTTCCCTTTGAATATAGCTATTATTACCCACACTACTTTCTGCCTTTCTACTCCTTCCTTCACTGAAACATCATTTCAGTAACCCCCGGCCTTCCACTCTTTATTGCTTCCTTCCAGACTAGTGATGTCATTGACCGTTAGGTGGCGGGGGTGGTGTTTATTAGAGTGGGTGATGTCACAGTAACATGCTCCTGAGCCTTTCACTCCCTTATCCCTAGACCCTCCTATGGTTTTCAGGCGTAACAACATAACCAACAGTTCACATGTAGCCACATGTGCCAGAAACGTACAAGTAAAGTTTATGATCTGAAACTCCTAATGGTTACGTTCAAGTGCGTGCTGCGTTATTTAGTCGCCGTAACAGGAAAGACATAATACCACTAAACCACGTAAAGCAGACTTAGGTTCTTTTATTTATTCTCCTTCCCTTTGCCCTCGTATTTTCAGTATCAGATCTTCATTCCCATGGTAAACAAAGTGATGCTCAAGCACAGGATCAACCACCAGCGTTATGACATTCTCATATGTCGTATTGTTAAGGTACGTTTTTATCCAATACACACACTTCTCATTTGCTACTGTGGACATTTCCAATACTTCATAAGCTAATAGTTGTAATTTGCCTCTTGTTCAGAGTCAAATATTATCCAAATTGCACAAGCAATAAATTGCATAATCATGAATCAAGAACACCTTTTTATGTGAAGTCCAACATAAACAAGTCATTACTGTTTATTACTTGTTTTCTGTATTCATCCCTTGGGAAGGAAATACACTAGTGTGTTCACAAAGCGTGTTTTGAGGTCTGACTAACAGTTTAGTCTGTGTGCGGTCTCTGTGTGTGGCCCATGTGTATGCTCATAATAGGGCTACACTCTGGCAGAGGAGGAAGAGGATCCTCTAATCTTCCAACATCGTCACCTTCGCGGTAACCAAGGTGATGCTCTGGTCAGCGGGCCGGTGGAGCCAGGGCCTATGAAGAAGCTTCATGTCAGCACTACAGCACTGCAGAAGGTCAGTAGGTTTTAACATAGAAAGACATTCTCCTGGTGAGCTCATGAATTATATATACAGCAAGAAACAAAACGTCATCAGTACACAGCAGACATGTCCACTGTTTGTTTCATTGTCGGAGATGAGGAAGTAGTTGTTGTGTATAGTAAACGATCATGTGTAAAAAAATAAATAAATACTAAGATGTTTATCTCTCTGGCTAACATATGAGCAAACTTAGACTGTTACGAGAAAATCTACAAAGAGTTGAAAACCACAGATGAGCCAACACCAAACACACAGGGTCCCTGAGTGGTTTGATGCAGCTGAAAATAGTGTGAATTCTTTGCTTAGGTCTGGAAAAACTAGTGGCTCCCATTTGTTTCTCAGTGATTTGTAATATGAATGAATTCTTTCACAGGCTTGGGGTGCTGCCAGGAAGGTGTCCAAAGATGACTGGCTTGAGTGGCTGAGGCGTTTGAGTGTTGTCCTACTTAAGGAATCCTCCTCACCAGCCCTGAGATCGTGCTGGTCATTGGCTCAAACCTACATCCCTCTTGCTAGGTAAAGTGCCTGCATCTATATCCGTATTTCATTATTGATATGCTTTTTGCATAAAATAAATAGATTTTAACCCTGCTAAATATCCAGATGTTGTTAAACGTTCTGTGTCTGTTGTCCACAGAGATCTGTTCAACGCAGCTTTCCTGTCTTGTTGGTCTGAGCTAAGTGAGGACCAGCAGGATGAACTCATTCGCAGCATCGAGTTAGCTCTCACCTCCCAGGACATTGCTGAGGTCACACAAACTCTGCTCAACCTGGCAGAGTTCATGGAGCATAGTGACAAGGTTAGCAGTAAACCGAAGCACCCACAGAGAAGCGCTGATAGAGATTATACCAAGGGATAGGAAAGATTATGATTTTACTACTATTATTATTATTATTGTAGTTGTTGTTGTTGTTATTGTTCTAATGCCTTTCTCTCATTTTATTAACTTTTACTCTAACTTCAGCCTCTTACTCTTATTGAGGTAATGCAATAGGGTCGTACTTCGTTCAGCTTAGTGTTTTCTGTCATCATCACTCTGTCCTTCAACCACAATATACATAAAAGCATCTGGTGTTTTTAAATTTTACATGTGCACATTTATGTGGACAATAATGAAATCATTTTAATCTTATTTCTGTCATTTGGGAATAATTGAATTGTAGAGCATGTTAAGTGCAAGAAAGGACAGTATAATGTCAGTGAGCAGAGTAATTGTGGTGACTGTGGGCTGGCTGCTGACTAGAAGCATCGTTAGAGGTCACAAACAATGGTTCATTGAGGTTTTCTTCAATTTACCCTGTTTTATACATTTGTTTCTTATTTCAGGGCCCTCTGCCACTGAGAGACGATAATGGTATTGTGCTGCTGGGTGAGAGAGCTGCCAAGTGTCGCGCTTATGCCAAGGCTCTGCATTACAAAGAGCTGGAGTTTCAGAAGGGCCCTTCTCCTCTTATCCTGGAGTCTCTTATAAGGTAGGGCTGAACACCTTAGTGTTAAGGTCTTGTTAAGTAAACTTTGGTTCAGGCAAGGGTTACTACTGTAACCTGACCAAGTGCAAAGCTGAATGTACAAATACTGTTCAGTTACAGTAGTAGTTGCAGTGATTTGGGTGGTGCAGTATGTAATTGGTCATCAGCTTTTTATACTTGCCTTTAATGCATATTTGTCCTCACAAAACACAGGTTTGACCAGAGATTTGGCCTCTGAGTTGAACGGTATTGCTTAAATATTAAAGTCCTCCGCTAGAGGCTATTTATTTTTAAATCTAATTCTATTACTCTACCCATACAGTCCTGTCCAGCAACCCCTGTGATATCCTTTGTCATCCTTTCCATCTTCTTCGTTTTTGTCTTTTGCATGGCGGTGGAGAAATGTGTTTTCCAGACATCTAATTGGACACTTGCCTCCTTTTCATCTGAGTGTCTGGACCTGTGTTTCTCGAGGGCCTGTTTTCAATTTCTCAGGAGCCTTGATGGTGATGAATGATGGGAGCCGACACTCTGGGGTTTTCAATACCCCCATCTGGTTCGTGCCTCTCCAGGATTTCCCATAAAAAAAAAAAGAAAATCTAGAAGAGGTTGTGCAAAAAGCACTGTGTAAACCTGTCCCTACTGAGTCATGGCTACATAGAAAATGCACACTCATAGCTGATGTACACTTTTTGATGACAAGAAGACGTAACTGCTTTAGATGAGTCATGGTGTTGGAAGCATACCGATATAGTATTCATCTCATTGTATACGTATGAAAGATGTGTTGGTTTAGTTTAGTAAATAAAATGAGAAAGCAAAATAATCAGTTTTTAAGAGAACAGCTTTGGATAGAGTCAGAGAACAGGCTTTCTCATCCCGTAGAGTCCTGCCCATTGAGCTTCAAAAAACTGCTTCTACTAAAACTACTTAACTACTAAAACACCTTGATTTGTTTATTACTTTCTTTTAATTAACATAAAATTAGTTTTTAATTACTAGGATGCAGTATTGTGAAAGGTTTTATGAAGATCTTAACAGTAAAGTTCTTTAAAGCTCTGTAATTTACAGAGAAGTGTTGTGGTTTAACTGTAGCGACTGAAGCAGAGCATTGTTGCATCTGGACCATGTGGTAATAATAACAACTGTGGAGCCACATTCTTATCACGAACTACAAAATGCTTCAAAAAGGAATTTCAGTAAAGTTTGGTATGCTTAGATGTATAGAGGCTTACATTGTATTCATCCAGTGTGGCAAAGCAACATTATTTCACCTAAGTGAGTAGAAATGGTTGGCGTGGGGGTGCTACACGTGAAATATGTGTTGGTGAGTTAGCAGTCCAGCTCCACACCCTGGTTCCAACATCATCAAATAATAAAGGTGGCCTTTGGCAGTCCAGGTAAATGCTAAATACAATTTTTAAGAGGTGGGTTTCTGACATGAAGTGCACTAGATAAACTGTGTTTATGACAATGGCAAGGTTTCTGTCAGTAACAACTGACCTTTTCGTATTGGCCTTTCACTGTGTAGCACTGGCCAAGGCACGTCGCTTCAGTACGTTCAGTCTTTGGAAGTTGTCATGTGAATGTGGCTCTTTTTAAGGAAAACCTATAGATCTTACTTCTTTATGTGGATCTTTCCTTCTTATCGGACTAAGACTGCCATTGGTCTTGTGTTGGAAGCATTCCTTTGGAAGCTATTTGAAGGCTCTTTTCGGTTCATTTTTGTGTTTAGGTAGTAAAGCAAGAGGAAGCTGACACGATGGTACAATAGAGGGATTGTGCGTGTGCTCTTTGTTCCTACATTTGATCTGATGCCTTTGAAACCGCCTGTCATGTGATGACCCCAGAGTCAGAGGTTGGTGGCTGAAGGCCAGTCATTAGACATGAGTAAACAAAAGGCCTTGATTTACTTTGAGACTCCCATGGGGTTGTTACATTTGAACTATGCTACTGAACAAGTCAGGTGAAGAGAACAAACAAATAGCAGGATGTTTGCAGCAGCTTCTTTTAAAACATTTTTATTTTTTACCTCACAAAACAACTAAATTACAAAGCTGTAAACACTATACAAATGACATGTTCCCATTTTCCATGGTTTTTACATGGAGTTTTACATGTTGTGCTCCATCAATCACTGGGAATATCTTTGGTGGTTTGTAGCATTCCAACAACTCACACTCCAGTTACCCATGTGGGACAGTGGTAAAAAGCATCTATCAAAGCTTTTAAAAATAAAATATTTTACTGATAAATACACATTTAACTACAATTTACAATCAATCACGGCAGAAACATTACACATTCATCTGACTAAAACATAACCAGACGATCACAAACAACATTTTCATCCTTCTGCAGTAAAGGAAAAAGGTATTGGTGGGATTCCGCAGCATTCGTGCATGTGATCATGATCCAGGGCACGCAGATGAATCTCCTAAGGATGGAAACCTACTGGCCGCACCTTCATCTCCACTCTTTTGAGGGAGTAGGTGGAGCCATGCCAGCCGTACCAAGTGATCCCATCTGCGTTCCTCGTGTGCTCACCGTAGCGGTAAAAGACGCCGTTCAGGTTTGAGTCAGTGCAGCAGTTGTACCAGTAGCCACCTGAGAGGAGGAAGGAGAACAACCAGGCGTTAAGTCTTATCTGAGTCATCTTGTACATCACCACTAGGTCTTTTGCTCTCGTACCTTTGCGGATGGAAGCGCAGTCATCTAAACATTTGTCGTTGTCCTTGTTGTTGGTGCTGAAGTTGGTGTTGTTGTGGTAGCGAAGAGAGTCTCCAGCATTCCCACTGTAGTTGGCCAGGAAGAGCTTGTAGCTGTTGAGCTCGTTCCCCACGGTAAAGTAGCCGTACTCCGCATAGCGCGTCTCTCCCTCCCAGTCCTGTGTTGGAACACACATATAACATGATTAAGACGAACGCTGGCACAGAAACAGAAAACACCGACTGAATCTGCCAAAGTCTCAAACGTTTTGACTTATTACACTGCAACTTTAGCAACACGTTTGTTCTGTGCATCTTCCGAACATTTTCCCATACATACCTCCAGCTCAATCCTGATCACACTGGGCTGCCTTGTTAGACGGAAGATGTGGTCATTGCCTAGCCAGAAGTCTCCGCGGATGGATCCGAATCCAGTTTTGTACTGCTTCCAGTCACGGTTGAATGATGTCAGGCCGACCTTTCGCCTTTGGATCACAGTCCAACCGCCTCCATTTGTCTCCATATCACAGAAGACCTGCAAGAAACATTTAACATTCGATATAATGCAGAGGAAGCTCATAATGCGCAGTGAAATGAAAGAATGCTCAGATGCCGTACACAAGATTAAAGCAGGACTCACGCTCAGCTCAGGTGTCCCCAGAAACTCGTCTTTAGGCAAGTTATACTCTCCAGAGATCCTGTAGTTCTTAGTGAAGAGCGACGCACAGTCGTATATTGCATCTGGAAAGAAGTGACAAAGTTATGCTTAAACCATATGGAGTTTTTTTTTCTTTTATGATCCGTGTTTTAAAAAAGTCCAGACAGCTTTAAGAATATGTGAATGGTTGGACAGATGAAAACTGGCCTTTACCCTCACGAAAGCAAAACACATCAAAACGGATGGTGCTCTGTGCTGCACGGCTTAGATTTGGACTTGGCTTCTCTGTTTTACTGCTGTGAAAGCGGAGAGTTGCCATAAAGTGGGCCATGAGATCACTGTGGAGAAATCAGCAAACGAAATAGAGACAGAAACCTTCCACTTGTTCTAATCTGCACATACCTTCCTGTTCTTTTTGCCTTTAAAAAGGTCTTTATGTCCTCCTGGCCAGGGACATAAATGTGGCCCTGTTAGACCACACAGCCGAGGTATTGAAAAAATAAACTACGTCATGGCTGGTTACCCTCTCTGTGCCAGACAGCGCTGATTAGTGGTGTGTTAGAGTTGAGTTGAATGACAGGGAGGATATGGCTTTGATGGAGCACTTTATTGGCAGTCCTGCAGATCCTGGAGGGGCCATACGGCATCAAATTAATGCTTCTGACTTGTGATGGGGAACTCGACCTCATGTGTGCACTGTAATTTACCTCACGACCAACACAGCAGCTGTAAACTAAGTATAGTTTTCCCAATCAAGAGGAGTGTGTGGTGCTGTGTCTAAGCTAGTTCTCTTATACACCGTATATCCAAAATAGTGGGAATAATCTGAATTTATTATAGACATGAATGTTGCCTGTCTTATCAATAGAATCTCCTTGCAGGTAAAAGAAATGCGATTTACAATAACAACTCAGCTTCCAAGTGCAAACAAAAGGGCTATTGTGTTAATCCAGCTTGCTTTCATGTCAGTTCACGTGGGAGAAATGTTGGACTAAAGCTCATTCCAGCACTAATCTGATGACAGCATCAAAGTTTAGAGAACTCCATTATAAAACTACTGTATTAAGAAAGTATTGTCGCTCACCTGATGAAGTGTGAGTCGCAGACTGGAGGCTCTGCAGCTGTATGATCTCCACGCGGTTATTGATCTCCGAGTACTTGCTCTCTGCTTCAGTGACCCGGTCCTCTTGCTGCCTGTTCCGCTTCTCCAGGTCCATTATTTGCTTCACGACGTTCCTCAGGTCTGTCTCCTGCTTGCGGCTCAGCTCCCCAAAGAGGCTGGTCAGGTTGGCCACCTGGATCTTCAGCGAGCGCACCTCCTCGCAGCACTGCCCTGCCTTAGCTGGCTTTGAATCGACCTGGCTCTTCTTGGCCCTCTGGGCCCACGTCTCGGCTAACAGGAGCAGTGTAACCCCTAGGGCCACTAGGTTCAAGCTGACCTTTGCCATCGCTTTATACAAAAGTGTAATCGCACAATCTAAGGAGCTTGTTTTCTAGTCAGGTCCTCTAGCATCTGTTTCACCCAGGCTCTGTCTTATGTCCTCAGTGAAGCCCTTCTCCTCCTGAGCATCTTAAATATTTTGCCCGTGGATCCTCCCCCTTGCGCCCAGCGCACACGACTCACGGTGCTGACCCTCTCCAACCTTCTGAGTGGAAGACCTTTCCCATCCCTCCTCCCCCTGCCTTGCTTTGCCTCACCCACTCATCTTACTTTTACTCATTCCACAGAAGGCTTGCCCACGTTTTTCCTTTCTTTTGTCAGGTGTTGAAGGCTTCTGGGAAATTATTGGTTTGTTTGGTTTTTTTCTTTAGAGCAAGATGAGGAGCTGCAGAAACAAAACAAAGGCTGCTGTCTGAACTCGTTAGAGGTTCTACTTGATTCTCTGAGAAAATCTAGGCTCTGAAAGGCTTTGTGTCATTCAACTTCACAAAAACATTATTAAAACAATTAAAAAGTTGTTTTGAGCTTTAGACTAGGTGTATATAATTTTACAGCAATGTCTATAATCTGCAATGACATGAATGAATGATTTATCCTGGGTTTGTCTTCATCCTCGGGGCTGAATCGTTATCCAGTTGCCTTTACTCTACAAGCCAGGGGATGTGTGTGAAGTCACTAAGTACTCTTAATTGCAGGTAACATCTATTGCTACTACCTTATTTTTAGCAGATGTCGAAGCCAACATCCTGAAGCCAAGCCTTTAAAAGTTTTTTTGCATCAGAAATTTAAAGGTTAATATTACAATGCTTAAAAACAAAATAATATTTGCATTTAGTGGAAAGCATTTGGCCAAGAGAAGGCAGACGCAGACTAAATGTGCTGTCAGCACGTGTGAGTGTTAAATATTTTTCTAACACGTGGTTTCATGGTATAATGTTACCCCCTAAAGAACACAGAGCAGCACAGTGAGGTGATGCTCTGGTGGCTTTTAAGAGTAGAATAAAGTTGATGCACAAGTGCTAGTTGTCATGTCGTGTTGCCACTGCAGATATCTGATTTTGAAAAATGTTAGAATAATAATACATACAGTATAGTACTTACTGCACAAAGCAGCCAGTGGCTCGGTGAATAGTAGCCTTCTGGCCGTTCACACCAGTGTTTGCAGTCCGCTGCTGAATGGTGCATTCGCGTGACTTAATGATAGTGTTTGTGGGAGTTCTGCTTCTGGGCTGTCTCCCCTGTTAAAATTTCTAGCATGCCAATCACTCCTGAAGGGTGAAAATAATAACTGTGGTATGACAGAGGGGCTTTTATTAAATCTCTGTTCTGTGGAATTTCTGTCTCATCCCAACTTCCTTGAGTAGCTGCCAGCCCTGCCTACTTAAGTAGAGAAGCCTGTGGATCATAGGCCAGAGGCGTGGATGTGGGCTTCTGGAGGGGAGCACGTCATGCTGTGGGTACATTAAATGTCAAACTATGGGTATCCAACTGGAATCATATGAAAATTCGCTTTTTTCTATATTTACATTTCTCAAAATATTTTTTTCTTTTCTATAAATACACAAGTTTAATGTCTGCGAGATCTGAGGTAGACAGGGGACCAATAAAGCAACTTTACACTTTGATCCTGTTACATAAACTTACATCAACACGGACGCTTTGCTTTTCTTCAAATCTGAGGTTTTGTGTCCATTTTTGCCAAATGTTTGGCAGCCTTTCCTTGCTTCACTGCATGTCGACAACCAAAAAGACATTTCAGACTGAAAAATAAGGACGTGTTTGAGATGCTGCTCAGCATCACATTTGAGAAAGCATGTCTTTATTGTAGCTCCAAAATATTATGTAATTGTGAAATAGTCTGCTTTTGCTTAGATGGGTCATAGTGTTGAAGCTGAATTTCCGGATGTGTTAAATAACTTCCCTTTTCCATCTTGTTCCCGGACATTGTTCAACTGGTCACAGCCTCAAGATCACATTTTCTTTGATTAATTAACATTTTTTGAGATGCATATAAGAATCATAGACAAATAAAATCAAATAGATTCTATACAATAACAGTAAACACGTTTACTAAGTTCAGTTGCTGATGATGTTTTCTGCATGTTAAGTCTTAACCTGTGGATGCTATTTTGAGATAAATGACTTAATAATACAGTCTTTTTCTATGATATGTCAGGTTGAAATTACAGTTACAGGAATTTCATTAAAAGCTAGCCCACAGTCGGATGTTTGTAAATGTGTCAGATGAAGTGCTGTGCCATCCCATCCAGTAACTCCTATAAGTCACTGCTTTGCGTCATTGTCTTTTGGAAAAATGTGAATAACTTGCCTTCCTGGATTTTCTCATTGTTGTAACTGCTCTGAGTCACATGTCACACTCTAGCAATGCATCCCAGCGGCATCACTTTCCTACAGCCCTGGACTGTGTCCGTCAGTGCTAATACAGGAAAGTTCAGCTGGCTGCCTTTTGATTCCTTCAGCATCATGCTGTTTTTCCCTTTGACAGAGCTTCTTTAAAGACTTCTTTCCCATGTACCACGTTTGACCAGCCTCTGTGTAAAGGCTACAAAATTCCACTTCTCTGTGTGACTTTTCAAATAAGCCCATACTTTATAAAACTGCACTCTCTGTGACAAGTTGGATTTTTTTAAATTTATTTATTTATTTTTGTTTGTTTTTTTCCTGTCTGGCAGTTTAATAAGCATCATGCTGAATGTCATATTGTGATAGACAGTTTTCCTTTTTCAAGAGGAGTATATAGATAAAAAAAGTATAGCCAGTTGCTGAAAACAAATGAATCAATGGAGCAAAACAATAAAATATACTGTAAATAGGCACACAAAAAAATTAAGTTACACCTTAGTTAAACAATTAACACATTAAGTAAATAACTGCTGTAATATAAAAGTGATAATGTTAGATTAATACTGCTAATAATAAATGCTATTACACATAATACTTAATAATAGTTGCGATATACAATATCCCAACTATCATAATCAAACTTTATTAATAATGGTAATAGTAAATCACAGCAGTACTAACCTCTGTATTGGTTCTGGTGCCTTGTTAGGTTAGTAAAGCTTTAAAATAACATTTTTGACCAAAAGGGTGAGACTGACATTGGTGAACAGTGTCACTTGTGGAAACCAGGGTGATGAGCTGAAGTTGGCTTCTCTCGTCTGCTAATTGCAGCTGTCTTTTTTGTCTGATCAGGGACCAAGTTATCAGGAAAGGATTCATGGGTTTAATTACAGCAGAGCAGTTGGTAAAAACAGACTCCAGCTGATTCCAGGCTCCAAACTCTAAATTACGTAATCCTCATAAACGGTAACATCTTCCACTGTCGCTCTGTTCACATAAAAGACCTTGAGGGTGAAATATCAACGTTTAATAGGCTGCAATAAAAAACATACCTCACAGTGCATGTATTTCATTAAAAAAATCACAATTGGATGATTATTACTTTATTGTAAACACGTACAGGAAGCAACTGAGTCACCATGGACTTGAATTTCAAAATAATACATGAGTAATTATCTACAACTAAATGGATTCTGGTCACGTGTTGGGGTAAATTGAGCTGTTCCATATTCTCCATAATACAGGATGCAGTATGCACGGGGGCATGCTTGGACTCTCAAAGTGCCATACTTTATGCCCTGGCAGGCCATCAAGCAGTCTGGTGGCTTAGGCTGGTGATGGCTACCAGGTGGCATCTGTTGTCATACAGCGCATGGCGGCCAGGCATTGGCCGTCTGCTCACCCCCCCAAACAAACCAGTAGCAGGGACAAACAGAACTGCAGGGGAAGAAGATGGATTAGCCAGCATCCCTTTAGAATAGTTCTCCTGCTTTGTGTAAGCAAAGCTGGGCCATGTGGCACTGCTTTAGAGACGTTTCGTGACTCTGGGATGTAAAAGCAGCCGGGACAGAAAACAAAAAACACTTGTGCCAACATTTAGACAATCTTTTGCTGACTATTAAGTTCTTTTAGCTTTATTATTACTTTTTTTTTACTTGGCATTTAAATGTATAGCACAGGCATATAGCACATACAATGTATTATATATACTTTCATTAGACATGCAAAGTGTTTACATTCGAGGGGTCTTTTAATGTGGTGCGTATTTTAATGTGACAGTTTGAATGTGACAAAATATAATGTAAATATTTTATTGATTCTTCTGTAAATGACACAGCTAGACCTGCTGCTAGTTTCCATTGTTTAGGAGAAAGAAAAAGCCAAAATAACACGAGAAATAAATAAATAGATCGAATATATCAAAGAACTGGCGTCCTTCATTGGAAAAATGATTGTGTAATTTCACTCATGCCATAGTCAATATGCAGACGTTGAAAACCCAAATACTGTCAACAAGCGCTGTATATCGATCTCTGTATACACAGCAACAACAGTGTTCCAGTGAGGTCATGTTCACGTTTTTCAGCCAGCTATTTTCTGGGAGGCCACCAGAGACTCTTTGTTCTCTTGGCCCCTTGACCCGAAGGCGAGGAACACAGCAAATGAATTGTGCAGTGATGTCCCAGTGTGGTGATTGTGTGGCGTAAGCATGGCTGGAATGGCTTCTTCTGGCCTCCTAACAGTAATACTTCATTAATAGGGGTCAGAATTGATTTCTGATGGGCTTAACGGATGTAAGCGTGATTATAACAGTGTTTCTGGTAACACTTGAACTGCGGTTTGTTTCGCTTTTGTCTCCGTTTACTCTGAGCTTTTTAATAGGTCTGTATGTCTGGGTTATACAAATAAGCCTGACTTACCTCATCTGTCATTTTATTTACGCTTTGATTTATACTTTACTACTGATTACCGCACAGTGAGTAGTAAAGTTAAGCTTGGCCGTGCTGCTAAAACATTATCCAGCTGAAAAAATAAGAACGTTTGGGGACCAATAATGTCGGCTCATTCTCTAATCGTTAATAGCTGGTACCTGAATGTCAGCTTGACCCGTGTGAACAGTCTTCACCCTGACAACAAACTGATCAAGAGTATGGCGGCACTTGGCAGACAAATGTTAAAAAAATCAAAATCAGTAAAGATCAAGTGGTTATCTGCTGAATTAGATTAAGTGCAGCGATGGCGTCCGACTTCTTTCCGCTCGGCAAGATTCACATACAGTACATCTTGGCCTTTGTGGCACATAATGTCTAATTTCCTCAGGGATCAGGTTCCTGGTGAAAAGGCCAAGCTGCATAAGAACAGCTGAGATGGAGGGGGGGTGAGGATTATCTTTGTCATCATCCTCCTGTTCTGCATTTCTTTCCCACTTTAGTATATTTTTCATACAAAGTAGTAATGTCTAAATTTATTACATTAATCAAACAAGGTTGCCATATGGATGCTGATTCCTTTTTGCTAAAGCCTTTGACAGTTTGGCTGAACCTAGGTTCCATCTGAAAGATTTAGTCACTTTTTTCCTGATTGATATGGCCGAACATACGCAGTTATTGTCAGTGATGTATTAGTGTAAAGTACAAGGTGTGAGGCCGTTCAAGTTCATTGTGATCTGCCGCTCTGTTTTAGTAATAAAAATCAATCAAATCAGATGTGTTTGTCCTGTAATTGGCCGGTTGTGGCATGAACTTGTCTTTTCCTTTCCAATATTTTGTTTAGTCTAGAGACTGTTTAATGTGAGAGAGTTGTCCTTGGGAAGGTTTGTAGAAACAAACTGCATGCTAGACTAATTCAACGCTTAACGTTAAGCCTCTGACAAAGCCAATTCAGGATTGGCAGCATATTGTCACAATTTGTCATTTTTATTCAAGGTGTTTCTCATTGACCTCTTTGTGCATCACAGGAGTAAATCATTGAAAGGATGCCACGGTCTTGAGACATTTTTTTTCCAACACTGTGATGCAGGTTTTACTTGAGAAGTGACTTACATGTGTCTTGTCATCTGGATCTGTTCAGACTTCTCCATGAGCGGTCCACGCTGGCGGCCAGACATCTTTAACTCAGGGACATCCTTTATCCTTTGACTTCAGATAGAGCCACATCTAGGCAGCTCTAGAATAGATTGACCACTGCAATGGGTTTTGTGCTTGAGTATCTATCGATAACAAACAGTTTTTGTATATATTTGTTTAACATATCTTGATATTATTTACATGTGTATTGCAGAGCGTAGTATAGTTATCCAATTGGTTTTTGAAACAGTGCATGACACTCAAAGCACTGGAGAGTCACTTGCATATTTACTAAAATGAACTCACTTTGTCATGTTATGCAGTTAGACTATAGTTTGATTTCCCCTCGGTCCAGGAGGCCTACTCTGGGCGTCATCTGTTTATACCGCTGTCCTTTGATAAATCACTGCAAATGCAACCGTGTATGAAAGAACAAAATTCACAGTCGCATAGGAGTAAAGGACATTTTACATGAATCAGTTTCATCTCATGATATGTCTGGTTATAATTGGATTTAGACTTTTATTAAGCTGTTGAGATTCTAATATGCTTTTGTTTTTGCCCTTCAACACTTTTAATGGGCCAAACGTTGGCTTGTGCTTTTAGTTTAGCCACAAGATTCTGTATGCGGCTGCCACATTCAGTAGTTTCATGACCCTTACTCTGTGTCAAAACAGGGTTCTGCTTTAGTGTTCTGCAGCAGCGCTCGCCTCCTATCAGAGCTGCTCAGCAACCGACACTCTCAGGCACAACATTTTACAGATGAATTGGCCGTGGCCGTTAAGGAAATATAATAGACTTAGGGTTCATATGAGTGTTTCCAGATGTGGTGGCAGTGCGTGAGTGTGGTGTATACAAATGGGATTTGTGGTATCCTAACAGATGAACGCATCATTTGTCAAACAAACGTGACAAATGTCAGTAGATGCTTCTACTTTGTTTCAGTAAACAACTTTACGACAGGAGAAAATGTTTATTTCGCATTGTCAGTATGCATTGGGAAACATGAATGCAACAGCATGGTCTTGGGAAACCCAAGTTGATGTCATAGAGTTGTCACAGTGCTTGTGGGTGGATGTGCAGTACAGCAGATCTTATTGTGTAGTTTACCTTAAAGCTTAATGCCCCTGTTCTGTTTTGCAGCATCAACAACAAACTGCAGCAGCCAGAAGCTGCATCTGGAGTGCTGGAGTATGCCATGAAACATTTTGGTGAACTGGTGAGTGCATTTATTTTTCCAGTCTCTTGAACGAAGACTGTAGGGAAAAATATCTTCAAACTCATAAACTTTAAAAACAGCATTTGATCATTTATATTTTATGCCCAACCTGTAGCGATAACCCACACACACTTGGACTATTCATATCACAGAGCCTTTTTGGACACGTTTCTTCTCACTGTATCTTTTCCCCATACACACATTTTGACTTTGGGGATAAGGTCCGTGTGAGACACATACCCCCAGAACAGCCTGTTCTAATGTGTAGCATGTGGAAAAAACATCTGTTACGCTGAGCAGCAGTCGAGGGCAAGCGGCGGAATGATGGAGTTTTTGGTCCAGTTGACAGAATCTTACATACTTGCACACCTTTAACGTGTCTCTCAGTCACTGTAGGTTTTTCAAAAGGTGCTTGGGGAGTACAGTGTGCTTTGTTAACAGCTGCAAGCTAAACAAATTCAAGCTGTAATTATTTTTAATGCCAAGTGGTCGGTACAGTCTGTAGTATTACTATTTGCTGTGACTCCCTTTACGACTGCTGATGGGTGAGTCTACAGCCGCAGGATGTCACTCATACAGTCAAACACTCAAACAGAAAACCCCTCATTGTTTCATGTTTTCTGCTAGAAATGGTCCAGATAATTGGGCAACTTCTTAAATAGGTTCTACATTTGTTACATGATGACATTTTTTCATTGATAAAGGGACCAAAGTGTTTTAATAGAAAAGTTGCATTTATTACTTTTTAAACCTATGTCTGTGTTTCGACAGATTGCACTGTTAATTATTAATTACTTACTCTAATGCGTTATTTTTTTGAAGGGATTAATTTCAGCCCAACCTCAAGATGTCTTTGTACCATTTGCAAACCCATGAAATTGATTCCTTTGCCTTTGTGAGCAGCAATTCTGCTTTTTTGTTAAAACTTGCTGAAAGTTAAAAGACTGCAGGGAAACATGTTCGGTGTAGACTCCCAGGAACGTTGTTTACAAGGTGACTGTTTGGAAACTTTACTGTGGGAGAATGCAAGGTTTCCATTTTTAGGTTCACAGTCAGGAAGCAGCCAGGCCCCGTTCTAATGAAGGCTGATGTCTGCTTGTAAATGAAAAGCAGTGCAGTTCCACTAATCCTTTCTTGCGCTATAAAGCTATGTATTAAATTGTGAAACAGCCGAGATGAAAAACATAGTCTGATTATGTGTTTATTCTATGTAATCTTAAAATCACACAGTTCCAGTAAAGTGTTTCCTCTCTTCCGGTTTCTTTTCTCGCTAGGAAATCCAAGCTACCTGGTATGAGAAGCTGCACGAGTGGGAGGACGCCCTGGTGGCGTACGACAAGAAGATTGACATGAACAAAGAGGATCCAGAGCTCATCCTGGGCAGAATGCGCTGTTTAGAGGCCCTAGGGGAATGGTATGTTAGTCGACATTAGTTACAATGTTATAACATTTAGGCCTCAGATTCACTGACAGATTCAGAGTCATATTGTCAGTGTTATATTTTTCCTACCTTTGCCCCTTAATTTATAAATGTAATTCCGTGAAGTGATAAAACAAAAAGCAAACCTCAGCTTCAAAATGTTGCTCCCAGTGGATTGTAAAGCTGATGAAGCTTTATCATCATATGCAGCCTATCGGAATTGAGTCCCGACACAAGGTCCTTGATTACTGGGGGGAAATGAGGAGAAAAAAAATAGTTCTCTCTCAACAATGTAATTTTACTGGTAATTTCACGAAGAGGCATCCAACAGCAGTGAGAGGCGCCACAATGAAACCCCACCGCAGCTCAATGACCGCCCACCTTCAAAAAGCAGGTTTTTGGGAAAGAGAAAGTCACAAGATGAATGACGCGTCCAAATATGCGGATCGTTACAGAATCCATTACACCAAGCACATGTTAATTTGCTTATGTAACCTACTGTTTTTCTGCCACTTAGCAAGCTGTGATTCATTTTAAAAGGAAATAATTCAATAATTTCACTATGCGGCTACAATGTAGCAGAAGAGAAGGTTTGTGAGTTGTGGGTGAGTCATTCTTGGGGATGACATAACAGTTAACCACCTCATCTTCGAGAGGTCGGCCCTAAAGGGGCGAATAGTTTGAAGTCATTAATGTGAACGTGCCATAGGAAGTAGTGTAAGTGCTTTCAGAAGTCTGAATGTGGTTTTAAAAAAATCTGGTTTTGCTCATCCTACAGTAGAACTCAGAATTTGTGCTTAATGCTTTCCAGGGGACAGTTGCACCAGCAGTGCTGTGAGGAGTGGACTCTGGTGAGTGAGGAAACGCAGGCCAAGATGGCTCGCATGGCAGCAGCCGCCGCCTGGGGTTTAGGTAGGCAACTGCTCTAATAACTAATAATTGCAGCAATGTCTAACCAGCATACTATATAGAATGAAGCAGTGGAGTTTTTTTAGAACAGACTTGAGCATGGAGCATTTACAGGCTACACTGTGTGACTCAGTGCAACTGTTAGACTGAGATCCTGCCACACATTATTCACATAAAAGAGATGGGAGTTATATTCAGTCAGTCAGTTACGTGCACCTAAGGAACCTGGTTACTGGAAAACAGTGGATGTGTCACAGCAGCTGCATAACCTGAATGAAACAATAAAGAAATAATGAAAATGGGAAAAGAGAGGTCCAGACACAAGCTGGTTCAACTCTCAAAGTACCCGTGAGGATTATGGTCTTATTGTTTTGATCAATGTGTTTGCATGAGGAGGGTCTCTATAAACTTTTTGTCTTCATAATCTATAATCACATTAGTTATTCCAAATGTAGGTCTGTCTTTGTGCCGTTTCACATTTATTTGCTTTCCCTATCCAGGACACTGGGACAGCATGGAGGAGTACACATGCATGATCCCCAGAGACACTCATGATGGAGCTTTTTACAGAGCTGTGCTAGCTCTGCATCAGGACCTCTTCTCATTGGCCCAGCAGGTGGGTTACGTCATCACTCACAAATCTATATATTTAAAGTTGTGTTATTCCCTTCAACATAAATAAGCCAGATGTTTCTACTTGGTAACAGTCACTGCATACACAGAATTGTTGTTTGTAAAAGGATGGTATTTCCCAATTAGGTCAAACTTATTAAAACAAAAAGAAAATACACATGGCTTGATTTTTCTCTTCTGCAATGTAGTAGCTACTCAATGTGGAAATATTCTGGCACTGCTGAAAAGCAAAATCAATTCAGTTTGAACATATAAAGCCTGTTTCTCTCTCATCTGCATTTTGACAGACTCTAGTGGAGGTCATGGTGCTGTTTAGTCGTTTGATGAGCGCTGGGGATCGTGGATGAGCTCACGGTCCCTAGAGACACATTTGTTCAAGCTGGATGCCAGCATGTCTAGTAAACACACACCGGCTCCAGTAAACACCTGCTCCTCCGCTTTCCCTGGACTCGTACACCATGCTCTGCTTTGCCACAAAGCACTGGAGTTTTGTTCTGTGTACTTCTTTATGCTCCACACCCCCCACCCCCCATATTGGGATTGCGTCTAAGTGGGACCTACATCAGATGAGACACTGAGACTGTGCACAATAAAGTTAGCGGTAAAATGCTAATTGTGAAAGTTTGAGCATTTAAATGTAATCATGAGCTGCTCCAAATGTGCTCGGTCTTTGATTTTATAGGGTGCTTCCTTTTTTCCACAACAGCCAGACATGTGCTCCAGGAGTCTTTGCGCAGCCTGTGTGGAAGCTTTGAGGCTCAGTGTTTGGTCTGCCTCGGTGACGGTGTACACAGTGATGCGTTTTGCAGTACAGCGGCCTGTCCTCCCAGTCACTAGACATTTAGAACACATTTGATTTTGGCAGTAGTATGAAGGGTTTTGCGCACAAGGGCCAATTCCATGACTTCTACATCACTTTTAGGCTTTGTTTTGAGTTTCCTCTGGTGGTGGTGGTGGTAATATTACAACACGTGGACATTACGTAAGGACATTTACACGACCTTTGCGAAAGAGAGAAGAAGCTTTGGTCATGGTTTGTATGTTCTGCCAGAAGCGAGACACTGCATTTATCAGGAGTCGTCTGGACTGCACATTTCCAGTGAGGCCCCAGAACAGTAATTCAGGCGTAAACAGGACCATAACTAAGTGGAGGCTGTAAAAAAGCAGCCTCATTGTCACCTCATTCAAACCACCCTCCTCTTGTTATACATGTCGGAGGTGGTATTTTGCATGCCATCCCTCTTTTCACTTCCTACGAAAAATAATTTGTGGGAGTGGGCCTGAAACAGCTGTGCCCTGGAACTTACTGTAGTCGTTTCTCCTCTCGATTCACCTTCCGAGTAATAACAGTTTCTAAAAAACGCAAACTGTAAAAGCCCTGGAAATCAGCTGACTGTCAGCCAGAGCACTCATTTGTTCCATTGTTTGTTCCCGGAGCTGGTCTTTCCAGGCCCCAGGGTGCTCGCTGGTACTGGAATGTCTGCAGTGTCCTTGAATTCGTAAAGGGAGTCCTCGTAGCAAAAGCGGTGATCTGGAAATTTAGAGTACAGCGAGTACAATAATACACCCAAACACTGCAGGATTAGGACATATTTTTGGTGCATTAACATTCTCTGACAGTTTTGAAAAAGTTTCAGCATTTGCATCATAGTCAGGGCAGTTCAAGGCTCCTCTTCCATTCTCTAAATGTACATGTTTATTTAGACTCTTTTAAATCCTTATGGTTGCATAACTTTCACACTTTTTTTGCTTTCCCTCATGAAACACTTGGCCCTCAGCAATGAATCAAAACATTTAGCTATACAGGCAGGCATTCTCCTCCTGCTTGCGCTGAAGTGTCACTGTTGGCATCTCTGAAGTGCAAAGACTGTGAGCAAGAAGCAGTGGCGTGCCGCTGTTTGTTTGCTTTTGTTCCCCGGGTCAGTCCAGTCCTGACTGGTTCTGATGCAAATAGCTCGTTGTGTAGAGGTGTGAACTGTTTCATGGCACATTAGGAAAGCACTTAAATCAACTCAACTAAATCAGTGAGGCCTTTGTTGACAGTTTACAGTGAACCATTGTGTCTTAGACCATTATTCAAGTATAAGTATCACCACACATTTCTTTAAAATGTAATCTGGCTCTGTTATTTCACACAGTGTATTGACAAAGCCCGAGACCTCCTGGATGCTGAGCTGACGGCCATGGCTGGAGAGAGCTATAGCCGAGCCTACGGGGTGAGCAATGCTTTGACGCAGCGTGGTATTCAACTCCTGTCCTCATTTTCAGAACATTATAATGCAGAATTTTATGCCACTACAAAAGCATTGTATTGTGGTCATTTCTAAATTGCCTTCAGAAGTCAAACCCATAAATATTTAGTTCAGCTTCCCCATGCCCTATTTGATTAACTGAGAAAGTGGAAATAAACAAGTAATGATTCAAATACCATGAAGCCAAAAGACAGATGTTTTTCTGCATGCAGTCCTGATGAGGTGACAGCCTCATTAAAATCATTTAAGTATAATAGTTTTTTATCTACATATCACAGTATGCATTATTCTCTGTAATATAAAAGTTTATCTCATTCTGAGTCATTAGGTTAAATGCATGGATTTGAAGTGTGTATTTGTGCGTGTGTGTGTGTTTGTTTGTTTGTGTGCATGTGTGTGTGTTTCCCAGGCCATGGTATCGTGCCAGATGCTGTCAGAACTGGAGGAGGTCATCCAGTACAAGCTTGTGCCTGAGAGAAGGGACATCATCAGGGAAACATGGTGGGAGAGGCTTCAGGTAACTTCAACACATGATATACGTGTCCACACAGACACGCGCATGTCTACAAACGCAATGCTAAGCAGATGTTGGAGTGGGTACTACTGTTACTAATGTAAAACACCGTGCCTAGTGTATATGCACAGTGTAAGACTCACACCTCACAGTGGCTTTACCATGTTATGGCCATATTTTTGTTTCTCATTTAAAAAAAAAAGTGATAAATTATCTTGGAAAAAAACAATATACTTCAGATTCAAATACAGTAACAGGCCTAATAAATACTGTTTAGACTCATTAAGATGTGAAAAGAATCGCTTGAGCTACAGCCGAAATGTTCTGTTGTTAATGTGACATTTTAGCCCACTGGTCGCTCAAGCTTAAGTGTTTTCTCTTTGTGTTGCTGTTATCATTTGTCCCCAATACGGACGGAGTTGGCTGAATGTTGTAATTAGTCACCTTTTATTGAAGCCAACTCAATGCAGTCAGCATTTCTTTTTCTAGTCCTGTCGCACAATGAGGTTTTAGAAACTATCCAATGTGTTGCAGTTGCTTTAAGGTCATGTTGGAACAAATGATGCTCAGGAAAAGCACAATTCATTCAGTCCAATCCACCGTGCGTGACACTATACAGATACTCTCAGCTTTTCGGCTCTGATTGTGATTATTATTGTCATTAATAATTAGACATTACCCTGTTCTGCATGTGTTAAATGAGACAGGAGGATGTGAGGAAGAACCGCAAATCCACGTGTACTGGAAAGGACAGGCGCCCGCAAAAACTGTGCAACTTGAGACGAATAGCATTTAGTCCAAGCTAATAGTGTTCAAGTACATCTTTTCCACATTGGCCACTTTACAGCTGAATTAAAATGCAATTATTTGAAATGCATCAATCCAGCAGGTGCACGTTGAGGGAGGAATTTAAGTCAAGCGAATAAACGGATGAGCCTTTGATCTGTTATGTGCCGTTCCTGACTCTTAGCATTACATTTGCACAGTTTAATACCGCATGTGTAATGCTGCTTACCGGGTCCCTCGGCATTCCTCATATTCTGCTCACATGTTACTCACTTACTGATACTCTGGAAAATCTTAACACAGAAACGTGCATCACCCGTGTGTGTCGTCTTACTCACAGCACAGGGAAGCTGTGTTTCATGTCCCAGGACACTGTGTGCTGTCTTGCACTGCTCCGATCCTGTGTACGCAGAAACAATGCGTTTTGTGATGACTGACAATTGTTTAGGTATTTTAAAGTACACTTGAAGCTTCTGAGCATTTCTAATTTCTAACAACATGCACTTCAAAAACCAGGGATTTCCCAGTTGGTTATGGTGCATTTCTGCAGTTTATCTCAAAATTATCCCAACAAAAGACAAAACTGTTTTTGTGATGGGTTAATCAGAGAAATCAGCTCTTCATTGTCTCATTGGTACACATCAAGATGCTGCCTTATGGCAAATAGCTAGGATTAGTTGGGGCATGGTGTTTCTTGTAAAGTATCAGTGAGACAGGGGACACAGTGTTTTGTTGTACTTTCCAACAAGTGAATCCAGAGCTCTAAGTTTATCATTCTCATCCCTTTTCTATGCCTCCTCTACATTTTGATGATGCACCCTCTACACATGGAGGAGTGCAGCATTCCCACTGATTCAAAACCGGGTCATTACAGCTAATCCACATCCACAGTGATGGCCGTTCTTACAGTGCAGTACATGAAGCTGTTCTTCTTAAGTTGGACGCAGTTGATAATTTGGCACCTCTTATACGAATGATGGTGCTAATTTGTTGTACTTAAGCTTCGACTAAACTCTCGTCTTCATGGTAATCACTCTGCACAGACCGTGCCAGATTCAGTCTGCACTTAGCTCCTTATCCCATCAAGTTAAGCCTTCTAAAGTCCCTGCCCGTGCGCCTTGCCATGTAAGGGAACAGAGCAAGTAAAAGTAAAAATACTTGAATCTCCACTTCTGTTGTTGTGACAGTATTCTGCTGGAAATTGTGTTTATTTTGATCCAATGTATTGAATCAGACCTTTGCTCCATCCAGAGCTAGAAGTCAGAAAAAGAAGAGAGACAAAGTCAAAATAACACCCCATATATTTTTCAGTATATCCCTGTCTCACATATGTTTTTCCTCTTGAGTTTAACGAGTAAGTGCCTCTCTTTGAAGAGAGTAACAAAAAAAACCCACTCGACCCACCTGTCCCCTGTTATTCGTTTGTTTCCCTTCAGGGTTGTCAACGTATTGTAGAGGACTGGCAGAGGATCCTGATGGTCCGGTCGTTGGTCATCAGCCCCCACGAGGACATGAGGACTTGGTTGAAGTACGCTAGCCTGTGTGGCAAGAGCGGACGCCTGGTCAGTATATTGATTGAAGAGCTACAAATAGGAGTATCAACCTGGATGATGGTATAGAGCTGGTACTGTATTGCGCCCCTTCAGCTGTGTGACACTGATTATGAATAGGCTAGCAACAACACAGCTGTGCTCCATGTTCCTACAAACATAAACCTAAGCCCCTGTATTAAGCATGACAATAATAAATGTGGTAATAATATAATACACATTGTATTTTTAAATGATAATATTACAAGGAAAGACAAAACACTCAAACATTAATCTCTTAATTTCTTGGCTTCTCAGTGTGCTCATGTCTGATCCATAATCAAGCATCGTGTAACTAATGATAATCCCCTTACATCCAGGAGGAATCAGTCAGAGTTGATTAAGTCAGTTGGAGGGAGTTTAAGAACCTACAGGGTTCAGAGCAAACATGATCTCTCCTGCCAAGACACCGGTCTCACTTTCCAACATTTCATTTAGTTTCGTGCTGATGAAATGTAGCGCAGCGCCTTAATCGAACTGTTGAGCAATATGAATCTGGATATCAGATCAGTTCAGGCTGCGCAGTATGTGCACACATATAAAAACATACTCACCAATGTGTTTATATCAAAATCTGTGTAACTGTACTGGAAGTTGATGTGTAGTAAACTTTGCCAGACAGTAGTGTCATCTCCACGTCTGGGTTCGTCACTCTGATTCCTCCTCATTTCTTCAGGCGCTGGCCCATAAAACACTGGTGCTTCTGCTCGGTGTCGACCCCTCCAAGCAGCTCGACCACCCGCTGCCCACGGCTCACCCACACGTCACCTATGCCTATATGAAGTATATGTGGAAGAGTACCCGCAAGGTAGGAACCGAACAGACTTGTGGTTCCGTTGACTGGTGTGATCTGTATTGTCTGCTGCTGGTCTGTGGAGTCCTATTATTATAACATTGCACCATATGTCATCATATGTCATCTTATCTGCAATTATATCCACCTTGTCCCTGACCGGACACACATCCATAATACTAATTTACCACACAGGCCCACAGTCACTTATTTAAACCTTTATCCGATTGCAGAGCACTCGTGCAGGTTGTTGACATAAAGATAAAAGATCTTGTAAGGTTCTGTAATTATTTTTATTGAGCAACTCTTCTTCTAAATTAAATTGTTTTTGATTTTTATTTTATTTTTATTCTAATTCCAAACTAGCCAAAATATGAACAGAATACAATGATTTGCAGACCTCATTGGCTTGTATTTTATTCACAACAGAACATAATACACACATCAGATGTTAAAGCTGAGACGTTTTACCACCGCATGGAAAATATTAGCTCTTTTCGAATTTAATGGCAGTAACGTATGGACATGTACATGTGACACATTTGGTATCCACCCCAGTGGCAGAGGGCTCCTTCAGTTCAACCGCTCTGCCCCACACGTGATCTTGTATCATATAACATTTATTGCCAGGTAATAAATAACGTTTGTAGCTCCAGGTCTCATTAGAGGCCTTAGGTAAGTGTGAACATAAGCATTGCCGCTGCCAGGTCCAGCTGTGCTACTTGCCAGACCAATCAAACATTAAATTACACATACACAGCTGGAAGGGACATAGCCACTGTTTCCTGGGTTTTAGAGCACGTCAGCGCTAACCTTCTGGAGGTACCGTAGATGACTGGCTGTCAATTGTTGAGATTTACACCAATGAGGTTTTCAAGGTCATGACCATATTTTAAAAATCAAGTGTGTTTAACTGGCATACATGGTGTGCTGCTGATCACGAACTACATTATCTTGCTGAGCGTCGCTGGTATTTGCTTTGTGTCTCTCCAGATCGATGCCTTCCAACACATGCAGCATTTTGTGCAAGGAATGCAGCAGCAAGCGCAGCACGCCATCGCAGCCGAGGACCAGCAGCACAAGCAGGAGCTCCACAAACTCATGGCCAGGTTCGTCCTCCTGCTGAAAGCGCACGCCTACGAATAGCATGCACTTTATGGTGTTCAGGTCCAGGAAAGCTGTTTTTGTGCTGTTTTCATCACTAGTGACCATATCATTGATGCATTAGTACTGTAGGTCTCATAATATTCATCAGCTCAACTACAAAGTCGTTTTTATCTTTTTAGCTGAGTGCAAAGGTTGACTCCATTGCCTTGATCACATGCCGAAGAGACGTGAAGTCTAAATCACAGGAACTAATGCCTGTGTGTCATTAGTCTTATTTATGGGTGTGGGGTATGAGTCGTGTTTGAAATGTGCCAGTCAACCGGCACCCGCTTTAGCACAGTGAAGAAAACAAAGCGAGGAAGCGGGGGAAAAAGTAACCTCATGCATTTTCTGCCCTAATGTTGTAAACACATGGGGTCACGCACAGTGTGTTCTGCTTCTTTTCCATTTTTTTGGCCCAATCTGGCGCAGCACCTTTCAGTAGTTCACTGGCGTCCTGTGGTATTTTAAAAAGCTGGCCAGGTTCTCTGGATGTCTCACCTCAGACTTTTGAGTGAAACGATCCCCTCTGGCAGCTTGTGAAAAACACGGCACCACCATACAGGTGTCACCACATGTTTGTCCTGCCGTGTGCCAGTAGTTTGTACCGACATCCCTGCCAGAGGTGCTGTGTTCTTCATCTGGCTTTCCTGGCACTGCCTTGGAGCCTATTCACTATCATTTCATCACCTCGCTGTGGTGAAGGCACATTCTGCTCAAACAGTAATCAACACTGTATCAAATTTTTGAAAAACCTGGATATGTGTATTTAAGGACAGAGAAAATTGAACGTTTCTCATGTCTAGACCATCTTAAAGTCTCTCTTTTTGGTTCGAAAGTCAGCTGCTTCTCGCCACACCAGGATAATTAAATCTGATGTTTCTTTTTGAATTTGATGTTGTGTTACATTACTAAAACGCGCCAAATGTCAGAGATTGAAGCAGGAAAGAATATTCCTTTTGTACCGCAAATTACACAGTCCAATCTGGTGCACAAACACACCAGTGAAGCCCCTCTCATTTCAAGCGCACGTGACACCACACAGGCTGGCACACAGCTTTCATGCTTGATTGTGCCTTTGAGTCAGCGATTCTGAGTGTATGCGGAATGTACATTGGCAGGTAAACACACATTTCATAAATGCAGGCTGGCTGTCTGGTATGGAGCACACCTGGACTGCCACACAATCATATGGGCGCTTTACTCTCTCCTCAACAATTTTCTCCAATGTCACAACCACATTTGAAAGTTCTCCCCGGTATCTCCTGTATACATAAACATATAGTTCCAGTGTCCTCAGACAGCCCATCTTTCCCTTTCTTATTTCCTAATCATTCAGCCTGTTAACATCTTACGGAAATAGTTAGATGGACACGGACGTGCTGAACCCGAACTGAACAGTCACATGGAAAAGCACTCACAGAAATTATATAATCCCGAAAGACATTTTATTGGAGTATGTGCAAACAGTATTCAGACTACTGATAGATGGGGAAATATTTCTGTGCTTTCTGGTTGCTCCGTTTAGTGCAGTTGTACAGTATGTGAATTATGTCCTGAGCTGTGCCAAACTCAACTAGTACTGTGACGATTTGCCTGTATACATGTGTTTCTGAGAGCGATGGATAAAGCGAAGCTTCCCCTGGGGATGCGGAGCTCACTGTTGGCTTAAACAAAAATAAAAGTGGTTTGGATCGTTTGAAACCTGCGGCCGTGATCCCAGAATCTTTCAGCAGATAAGTCCACTGTTGCCTTGAGTCGTGATATTTAAATGATAAATGCTAGAGAGATTTTAAAGTCTAATATCATTAACTCAGTCCTGTTTAATAATCTGCCCATGGGTGTGCTCAGCGTCACTGCCAAGCCTTTATAAGCAATGACAACATAAGCATGGCTAGAAACACATGAAGTTTCTTTGTAGCTTGTCCCAGCGTCACAGTTGTTTTCTTGTTGGTAGTGAAGTCATCGAATTACTTGTACTGTATAGTGTATGCACCACTCTGTTAAACAACACTGACCTTTGACCCCAGAAGCTAGTTTCTAAAGCATCGCTGTTGGTTTGTGGGTTCAAAAACAGTTAAAAAACAGTCTTCCTCTTTGCCTTGTCGCTTTGATGTAGGTGCTTCTTAAAGCTGGGAGAGTGGCAGCTCAGTCTGCAAGGCATCAACGAGAGCACCATCCCCAAGGTGCTGCAGTACTACAGCCATTCCACTGAGCATGACCGCAACTGGTACAAGGTCAGTCCCTCTCTTTCAGCCCCAACCTTTTGCTTTTGACGTCTTTATGGCACAGATAAATTCCCATCTGTCCCAGCAGGCCCAGCTGGAAAAAGAAATACCAACAAAAACTTTGGTTGAGCTCCTTAAGCTCTAAAGCCATTTAACCAAGCGTGTCCTAACATAGTTTGTTCAGGTTTGTTTTTGCAAGTGTGTAACCCCTTTGTTGTGCTCATGAGAGCCGGGCCTTTTCTGATGCATCAAAGATGTGAGGTAATGACAGAGCTGAGAGCACCTCTGCTTCTTCTTGCCCAGGTCTTTACTGCAGGCTACTAAGATGTGACTATCCCTCCATACGCCAACTGCTTCAGCTTTTAGCTTTTAGTAGCTAGTTACTCATGTAAGAACCAGAGAAATTAGAGGCCCCGTGGGAGATATCTGTCTTGACAAATTACATCACGAACACACACTGAAGTCATTTCCAGTTGCCAGTGCTTTGTAAACCAGTTTTTACCCAGCATGTGCTGTGTTCCTGCAGGCCTGGCACGCCTGGGCGGTGATGAACTT
The DNA here is from genome assembly GCF_900634795.4 of Betta splendens. Classification (NCBI taxonomy): domain Eukaryota; kingdom Metazoa; phylum Chordata; class Actinopteri; order Anabantiformes; family Osphronemidae; genus Betta; species Betta splendens. Next base: position 11,213,199 of record NC_040887.2, on the reverse strand, counting down.
TGAGGCCGTGCTTCACTACAAGCACCAAAACCAGGGACGCGATGAGAAGAAGAAGCTGCGACATGCCAGTGGCGCCAGTGCTAACAGTGAAGCCAGCAACAGTGACAGTGAGGTCGACAGCACCGACCACAGCCCGGTGCCATCGCCGGGCCAGAAGAAGGTCAACGAGGTAAGGGTGGCGGGAAATTAGGCTTAGTTCCAGCACTCACAATCACACTGATAGAAATCTTTAATTACGATGTCTGTACATCGCAACACTAAAGCATACAGCACATACTGTACTGTACAGTCATCCAATGATACATCCCCACATTTATCTGAATAAGTGGAGTCTAGTCTGATACCTAATGAGATATTATTAACAACGGCGTGCTTCTGTTTGTACACTAAGCTTTCCTCCATCACAGCACGAGTTCTGCAGTGCTGTATGTCTGTATTTGTTGCATGAATAAGCATCGGTTGTCTCTCTACAGGACCTTTCAAAGACCTTGCTGTTGTACACAGTTCCTGCGGTTCAAGGTTTCTTCCGCTCCATTTCTCTGTCAAGAGGCAATAACCTGCAGGACACACTCAGGTGACTAAAATGACTAACGCAAACAAAAGGAATGGGGGTCTAATCCAGCAAAAAGCATGCTGGTTCTAAGACATGCAACAGATGTGGAACATTGGGACGGGGGGACCTCTAGTGGTTTAATGTGATTGCTCGTACATTGTCTTTTCTAAAAGGACATTATGTATTCTGACTGTAATCCTATTTTTGCTTTTTAGGGTTCTAACTCTGTGGTTTGACTATGGACATTGGCCTGAAGTGAATGAAGCATTGGTAGAGGGTATCAAGACTATTCAGATTGACACCTGGCTGCAGGTAAAATGTGCACACCTAAAGTTTTTTAAAGCAAAGGCATTAAACTTACGATGCCTGTGCTCCAGGAGCATTCATCTCAACCACTCTTACACGCAAAGCCAAACAGTTGAGTTATTTATTTTCTCTCTACCTGTCCAGGTGATCCCTCAACTCATAGCTCGAATCGATACGCCCCGGGCCCTGGTGGGGCGCCTCATCCACCAGCTGCTAACTGACATTGGGCGGTATCATCCTCAGGTAAACCTGCCGACAGTGCCTCTAATGTTTTACAAGAGAAAGCAGAACCTACATGAACGTCACATGGTTTTAATCAGAGCTTGAATGATGAATTGTTGCTTTCTTTTCTGTTCTCCTCCAGGCTTTGATCTACCCACTGACTGTGGCGTCCAAGTCAACCACTACAGCCCGCCACAACGCTGCCAACAAGATTCTGAAGAACATGTGTGAACACTGCAACACTTTGGTTCAGCAAGCCATGATGGTAGCATGCTTATCCTTACCTTGCTGCTGCATCATCCTCACGTACAGGAACTGTTAAGACAAACAGGTCTTACTGTGTCTCATTATTTGACCTTTCTTTCATGCAGGTGAGTGAAGAGCTCATCCGAGTGGCCATTTTGTGGCATGAGATGTGGCACGAAGGCCTTGAAGAGGCCTCACGTCTCTATTTTGGTGAGCGCAACGTTAAGGGCATGTTTGCTGTGCTGGAGCCGCTGCATGCCATGATGGAGCGGGGACCTCAGACTCTTAAGGAGACCTCTTTTAACCAGGTACATTTATTCGTTTCATCCTTTTTACTACTGCACTGTAAACTGTAGCCTCTCATGCACGTCACACATGTCTATCATCACTTTAATATTAGTTGCTGTGATGTGCACAAAAATGATGGCATCACTTAATCTGTGACTAATGTATTTGTTGACATTTCCTGGTAACTCAACATTCATCTCCTAAATTAGTTTGTTTGTGATGGGTGCAAATCATAAATATATTTTGGCTTTTTTCTGTTGATCTGTGTCACAAGAGCCTCATTAATTCGCAGTCATCTAAAGTTGTAAAACTGCAGCACATAAAAAGCTTCAGAAGCATTAACAGTTTTATACACATTGTAAAATTAATGACATGTGTTTTACTGCCACAAATCAGCTATGGGTTTGATCAGTAAAATACTTGCATTGCATCCACAAGTTTCACCAGTGAACCTGGCTTTCACAGTAAGCGATATCAGATGTTTCCATTCAGCCTGCTTTTGCAGATGTGTGCTATTAAAATCCAAATACGTACATGGGATTCCAGATTAATCACGAACCCAACATTTAATCCTATTACAGTTTGCTTTTGGCAAACCTTGTTCACGTCACTGACTCATTGTGTCTTTTTCATGCTCTAGGCTTATGGCAGGGACCTGATGGAGGCTCAGGACTGGTGCAGGAAGTACATGCGCTCTGGTAACGTCAAAGACCTGACTCAGGCCTGGGACCTCTACTACCACGTGTTCAGACGCATCTCCAAACAACTGCCACAGGTGACTAAACCCCATGCTGCATTGATATGATTATTGGTTAAAATCACCTTTTTAAAACAGTAATGATGGTTTATAACAAGTAGACTCATTGTCTGCATAACTCTGCTAAATTTAGCAAATGTGAATATGCATTGATACACAGTTCACATACATTAAAGAAAATGATTTAGAGGAATGTTTTGCGGCCCTGGGGGAACTAGGGTTAACATTTGACTGGTTCTACATTCCTATTTCCAAAGCAGCGTCTTATCAAATTGGATAAAATATGTTCTTTGTCCTTTTGTCTTTGATCTCATGACACATAACACTGTCTCTCTTTTTGAAGTGGTGTGATGGAGATTCAGAATCGATCGGAAGATAATAATAATAACACAAGAGACTGCTTTCATGCTCTTGTCTTGGGAAAATCATTTTACCACATGTCAGAAATTATGTCTAAAGATGACAAGACATGAAACATGACTCTTCCCTGTTAAAATCACATTCACTGATTGAGATTTTGCAGAGAAGCAAACCGTAACAACAGTACTAGTTAAAGCTAGTAGCTCTATCTTCTGATAATCAAGCTTCCTTTTACTGCCTGTGCAATGATTTTACACATTAAAAGCATAGAATCCTTGAAATTTAATATAGCGTTGGATAAGCTTTAGCATGAGTAGATGGTTTAAAACACAGAAGCATCGGGTCTTCATGCTTCTGGGGCTGATAGATGTCATTCCTCTCAGACATCATCACAGAATGACATTAAAAACAGATCTGTCAATAGCGCTCACTTCACGCCGCAAATGGAAAATGGCGACAGTATTTGACAGTGTAGCACAGCCCTGCTGTCGGGAGTGCATCCTGCCGCAGCATTAAAATAAGCAGCATGAAATACACAGCAACCTAATAACATGCTGGAGGCAGCGCAGACATCAGGCCCTCGGGCCAAAACCATCAAAATCAGCCCACTTCAGGGTTCATCCAGACGGCAGATGCAGAGCAGGTCCAGACTGTAAAACTCCTAAAAGATCAGACCTGATGTTTAGCTCACTTGTGGTTCAGTACGAGCCAAGAACTTGTTTATTGACAAGCGTAGAAAGTGAAACGTTCCGGAGTGGTTTATTAAGGGTCAGTGAAACTTTTTACAGATGGAACCTTCGCTTGGACATGAGCCAGTGTCAGTTGCACTATGAATATTGCTTATCGCTTTAGGCACTGTTTGCATCAGGTGTTTTGTCTGTGCACTTTTTGTTTGGACTGCAGAATAAAAACTAATTGATCTCTCACTGTGCTGCATCTCCACATCATGACCGCCCCGTGCAGCTGACCTCCCTGGAGCTGCAATATGTGTCTCCAAAGCTGCTGATGTGCCGGGACCTGGAACTGGCCGTACCGGGCACCTATGACCCCAACCAGCCTATCATCCGCATCCAGTCCATCGCCCCCTCCCTGCAGGTCATCACCTCCAAGCAGCGCCCACGCAAGCTCACTATCATGGGTAAGATTAGGAGGAAATCGCTCAGACCTTGTGGCTTTTGCTTCATTATGTTAAGGAAATTTATAGGCTTAAAGCACATTAGCAGCTGCGTTTGAACATTTACCCAAACAAAACATCTTCAAGATCACTACTTGTTTTGAACAGAAGGAAGATCACAGCAATAAGCCTTGTTTTGAGATTAATTTCAATATTAACCAAGTGACCAAACCGCTTTGTTGGTTTTTTTTTCATTTTCTAACACACAGACACAAATCATTTTGTCAGGAATCCCTCAAAACCTCTTGAACGGCATACATTTTAATAACAAAATAAATAAATCGGGCACCTTATCGCCTGCTCCAGTATGTGATTTGAAATACGACGCTGAAGTGGCTCAGCACCGTAAAAGCCACCTAGTCTTGAAGCCAAATGCCCAGATTATCAATCACAAAGTCCTAACTCTGCCTCAGACTTTTCTCTGGACAATGAAATACCTTGTTCTGATGTATCCCATCAGTGTTACACAACATAGTCTGTAAAAGATGATGGCCAATAAATCAAGCAACCTCTGGAGCAAGACTTCAGATTAATATCTGTCAACGGCTACAGGCTGCTTAGATTTAGTGTCTCTGTCTCTGTCCTCGTAGCTACACAACACATTGCTTACCGGTACTGTCATTAGGAACAGACTTGGGAAAGAACGGGAACTTTGTTTCACTCGTTACACTGGTGGTATCAGTTAGCTCTGTTTAAGTTAGGACAATTACCGTGTTGAGGTAATCACTGTAATGTGGTCTGTTGAGAATGTCGAAGACAATGTAAAAATGTGGAAAAGTCAGATCAATCACATCTGTATCTTGGAAAAGTTGAAACATTTTAATTTCGGTCATGGTAAAAAGGTTGCTGTTTAATTTTATGTCACAAATCATCCAGTACAAAGACACATATTTTCCAATCCACTGGTTGATGGAGAAATTGCCTTGCGCAATCATTATGCAGACCTCACCAGAAGCTTTCTGTCAAGGTGTTTCTTCTGCCATATTATCAAAGCACACGTGCGCGTTCTTATTGTTGCAGTGCACCACCCTCATATGTGGCTTGTTAGTGCTGTGACATTGTGAGGGACTATTGGAATCAAGCGATGTGGTTTATGTTAAGTCATAGTCAGTCAAAGGTAATGGCCGTACAGCTGCAGCACACTGGAGAAGCACCCAGGAGGAACAGTGTTGGCCAACCTGACCACATTATGATCCTTACATAATTTTTGGGCAGTGTATTAATAATGCGTTTGTTGCACCATCTGCAGGCAGTAACGGCCACGAGTTCATGTTCCTGTTGAAGGGCCATGAGGACCTGAGGCAGGATGAGCGAGTCATGCAGCTGTTTGGTCTGGTCAACACTCTGCTGGCAAATGACCCCGCGTCCTTACGCAAAAACCTCAGGTGGACTCAGTAGTGGTCACACATGCATGAAAGCATGAATCTAAATCTGGAATCTGAAGCAACAGTGTTGAGCCTCTGCATTAACCAGCATGTTTGTTTGTGTCTGTCTGGTCTCGCTCGCGCGTCGATTAGCATTCAGCGCTACGCTGTGATCCCGCTGTCCACCAACTCGGGCCTTATTGGCTGGGTTCCCCACTGCGACACCCTGCATGCCCTCATCAGAGACTACAGAGAGAAGAAGAAGATTCTGCTCAACATCGAACATCGCATCATGCTTAGGGTGAGGAAGCGCTTCAATTTAATAACTGGAATAAATCATGGGCTTATTTTTTCTGTGGATGTCTGCTTATAGAATGTTTGTTTACATTGTTAGTCACCTAATTCATTTAGTAATATAAAGATGTTAACACTACCAGGATTTAATTAATCGTGTTTCCCCATTAAATATAGATTTGCATAAATTAGAAAGGAAAACACGCACATGCAGTGCTGAAATTCTTTATCAAGTTGAGGAAGCATCTGTTTCCAGTGATTATGCTGATAATAAGTCTGTGATATAAAGACATTCGGACTAATTAGAATATACCTGTGTTGTGATCACAGAAAGTAAAGTGCCTCCAGTCAGACCACAGGGCAGATTAAGACCACTGTGCAAGACTGGTTTGACTGGGAGCTGCACAGTGAACATATCAAACCTACCAACAGAAAAGCGTTAGAGTTTGTCTGATGACACAATTTTAAACCCATGACCTCGACCAAGGTCACAGGTTAAACAATGACCCTAGTCAAGGTCATGGTCAGAGAGCCTTGAATTGAACTGTTGCAGATGGCGCCAGACTACGACCACCTGACGCTGATGGAGAAGGTGGAGGTGTTTGAGCATGCCGTCAACAACACTGCTGGAGATGACCTGGCCAAGCTCTTGTGGCTGAAGAGCCCCAGCTCCGAGGTGAGAGGCTCTGCTTTACCCTGTCGGCACAGGAGAAAATGATTGAGTGCATCCGTTTTCTGTGGCTTCAGGGCAACGTGACAACAACGGGCAGACACAGATAACTTACGGCACAGATGTGTAAATTAGCAACGTGCCAGCTGCTGGCCTGTCACTGATATGCAGAGGCAATGAAGGAAGAAGAAATGTTTTTAAGTCTGTGTCCTTTCTTTGGGCTCACACGTATCTTATAATAGAGGGAAGAACAGTATTAGTGAAATGTAACACTGTTTCCCTGTGGAATCACTTTTTTGTGTCAGTGTCCTACTTTTAAACAGACATTTAAATTAAACCCATTTTAAGAGCGCTGGTGTTTTCTGTGCTGATGTTCTAAATGTCTGAAAAGATGTTTTCAGGGCCTTCTGGGTGCAGTGGTTCTGTGCTTTTCCCCACTGCTTTATTAATACGTTATAAAACCCCCACTTCTCCACCAGGTGTGGTTTGACAGGAGGACCAATTACACACGCTCTCTGGCTGTGATGTCAATGGTCGGCTACATCCTGGGGTTGGGCGACAGGTGCGTGCCTGAACGTGAAGCTCTATATGGAGATAAGAAATAATGATAATCAACCTAGTTTTTATATCTGTATTGTCCAGACATCCGTCTAATTTGATGTTGGACCGGTTAAGTGGCAAAATCCTCCACATTGATTTTGGAGACTGTTTTGAGGTGAGTTGTGTAACAGTAGAGTTCCTATGTGTAGCAGTTTGTGCTTTTAATGACCTGAAAATAAATCCTGCTCACATCATTTCATAGGTTGCCATGACTAGAGAGAAATTCCCTGAAAAGATCCCGTTCCGACTAACGAGGATGTTGACAAATGCCATGGAGGTAGGCATCTTTCCATTTCTGTTGGGCTGTAGCGTACGTTAGCTTCAAGCTGCCACCATTCAGTCAAAAGCTGTTCTTATTTTTCTATAGCCATCCAAGCATTAAAGCCCCCACATTAATGCTGCTCATGCTTATTTTACTGGACTTCAACTGAATTTCCACTGAGCTGCTTCTCCTGCGTCTCCTGTCTTTTAGTCAAAATAATAATCCTTCCAAGTGTGCAGTCCTTTATTAAAAGTTATGACTCGCTGCCATTTCCTTAATGAGAAAAGAAGAAAAGGAATTAAATATGAAAGCATGAACGGCTGCACTTTGTTTTATGCAGTAGCTTCCCTACCAAAAACTCCTCTGAACGCCTCTTAAACAAATACACGGCGCTAAACTCAATTCAGGTTTTTATCTTTTGAGGCTGTCAAATGTTTCCCCTTCAGCACGTTTGTCTAATGTGTGCCAGGTTACTGGGCTGGACGGGAACTACCGCATCACCTGCCACACGGTGATGGAGGTGCTGAGGGAGCACAGGGACAGCGTCATGGCGGTGCTGGAAGCCTTCGTCTACGACCCGCTGCTCAACTGGAGGCTCATGGACAGTAAGGGCGACAATCAACGCGATTTCGTCATGTCTGACGACGCGATGGTTTATTTTCTACTTGCTTATACAAGTAGAGATGATTGTAATGTATCATAGAAGCATTTGTTTTTATGTGGAGGACTGTAAACCTTGCGTGTGCTGCTTTCACCCACAGCCAACACCAAAGGCAACAAGCGTTCCCGCACCAGGACCGACTCCTACACCGCTGGACAGTCAGTGGGTGAGTCTGGATCCTTAATTACGTCCCGTTTTCCTCCCAGGTTCGGGACCTGATTGTGAGTTTGCTCTGCAGAGGCCCTCGAGGGAATAGATCTGGGAGAGACCACGCACAAGAAGCCAGGGACCACCGTGCCCGAGTCCATTCACTCCTTCAGTGAGTTCCCAGCGCAGGCTCGTTACTGCCCTCCAGCCCCCGACTGCTCGTTCCAGCCCAGCAACAGATGCGGAGGGAGCGCTTGCTGTTGCTCTGGTTGTTCACGCCGGGTTTTGTCTTTTCGTAGTTGGAGACGGTTTGGTTCAACCTGAGGCACTCAACAAGAAAGCCATTCAGATCATCAACAGAGTGAGAGACAAACTTACAGGTCAGTGGTGCAGCACTGAAGAAGCACTATCTGAATAAGAAATGGCTCCCAGCAGGCATTTAACACATTATGCACTAGTGTTGTCAGCAGTGTTAGAATTTATCGTGTCAAAGAAAAGTTTTTACTGTATACATCACTCCCCACTCAACACCACAGAGCTGATATGAAGTGCATCAAATATTTATAAGATAAAAACACAGCACAGTCTCAATAAAAACTCTCACGTATACAACAAAAACTTTCTTCCAAGGATGTGCGGTAGTAAAAGTCAAAAGCTCAGACGTCCGGCTCACCGGTTGCACTGATCCTGTCCTATGATGTAGTTCCCTGACTCCAGCTCAGAGTTGACGTCTTAACAGAGGAATTCTGTAGCAAAGGTCAAGTTATGCTGAAGCGAGAACTTGTTCCCCGACAGGTCGCGACTTTTCCCACGACGAGACGCTGGACGTGCCGACGCAAGTGGAGCTGCTCATCAAACAAGCCACGTCGCACGAAAACCTGTGCCAGTGCTACATCGGCTGGTGAGTCCTCAGGCAGGCAGAGATTCATGTACAGCTACTGTACTAAACCTCAATTCATCCTTGACTTTGCTCTCTCTAGGTGTCCATTTTGGTAAAGAGCTGTCGTTGGCAACCAGAATCACACTTGACCTTTCTCACCGGTAATCCACGAAGCGCTTAACAGAAATAGGCATCCAATGAGAACGTCTAACGGAGCCTCGGCGCCGGCTCCTTCAGATGGATTTTTCTGCCGTCACAGATTTGTATAATTAGTTTGATGTTGAATGTACACTGAAGCCTCTGTTTTTACCTGACGATAATCTGCTCTTTAAATGTTTTTTTTTGGCTTTTATCTCCATAATCGCTTGCTAAAAGCTTTCTACTGTGGCCATATTGTGATGACACGCCCCACTAGTCTGTTGCATCATCGTGTAGTGATGTAAGATGCTTTTTACTAACTTAAAGGTGAATGAAATACAAATTGAAAGCAAACTGTGATGAGGGGCAATCGTGATGTACTGTTTAGGCATTTGTGTGCCAATAAAACCTGTACAGATACGGCTGTGACTGTATCCATTTAACCTTAAGCCACCTGCTGTACTTACACAATATAAAAGGCTCTCTCCCTTATTAGACCCACACCCACAGAGGGCACTCTGACTCCTAAGATGCTTCCCCTCCATCTACAGAGGAACGAGGCGCTTGGAGCGGATGCGCTCATCAGGCCAGGAATGATTAAGAGCAGGCTACGTCTTCCCGAACCCAGAAGAAAAAGCAGAAGATTGAGTTGAGATTGTTTCCCTGTGTTTATCCTGATTGTAGGAGCACTGGGAGACCTCCGTTCTGTCCCTGACAGAGATGAAACCCAATCACATGTAGCAAATTGCAGAGGCAGCGAAGGCGACTATTAGCTTGGCTTCCTGCGCCGACGCGTGTTCGGCGCGAGGCGGCTTCTGTTTCCCTCATGCTCATTGTTATTCCTCCTCTCCTTTCTCCATTTATTTCGCGCCCGCATTCTCCTCTGAAGGTTAATTACTTATAGATAGTTAAGGATTACAGATCAACAAAAAGCAGCCCATTGATCTCCTCCCTGCCGTGCCCACCTCTGCAATGTCACACTCTTTACACACCGGGACAGGAGCCTGGTGATAATCTGTTGGCATCGATCGCGTCCCACTCTGTTTTCGCCTTTGTTTTCTTTGGTCCCCTCCCTTGCTCTTAGCTTCCTCTTCCTCTACTCTGTTACTTTCCCTCCTTCCGTCACCAAAACCTCATTACTGAAAATGTGACTATTCATAGTCTGCTTCACTTTTTCTATTGTGTTTTTTTTCCACTTGTCTAATTTGTTTGTATTTCTTCAGCTTCTCGAGTCTTTTGAGGGGCAGGCGAGTCAATAGCTCAAGTTAAATAGGCCGCATTGATTGGGGAGAGGGATTTAGCTGTTTACCAACTGTGGAAATGGGCTGGCGCAACAGAAAACAGCATGGGTGTCTGCTAGGAGGAAGTCAATGGTGACAAATGATACTCGTTGGGAGACAATGCCGGCAAATGAGGAGAGGTGAAGGGTTTGGCAGCGGCGGGGGGATGTAGCGGGCCGCGCTCAATCAGCCTTTAAGGCTGTCGCATGCAGGCGCCTTGAGCCAGGACATGAGGAATGATGGTCTACAGCACAACAAGTATTCACAAGCTCCCACGGGGATTCAAGGCTGTTTCTCCTCCCTTAACTCCGGAGCTCGGCCTCCACAAGAGACCCCCCCCCCCCCGAATATCCTTCCGCTTCCTTGCACCCTCTTCACCATCTCGTGACCCCCGGAGATGTAAAAAGTGCGCTCTCCAGCGTCGCCGCTGCTCGAGTGTGGTAACACGAAGCACCCTCTCAGGATGGAGGAGGTTTTCACATAGAACCCTGGAATACGCTGAAATTTCCTAGCGCATAAGGCATCGGCTATGAGTAAATTACAAATCCATCTGTTTGCTGAGCAAGTGTCCTTCGACAGCTGTTGGAGTAGACTCTTGGACTGTTGGTCACTTGGAAGCTTGCTTAGAACAGACTATCTCACACCAGGAAGTCTCCCTTCACACACCTTTTATCCCTGATGATTCCTTCAGTCTTTCTTTCTGTTGATTCTTTCAGTTATGACAGAGAACCTGCATCTGCAGGTTCTTCAAACATTACAGTAGTTACAGTAGCTGCCAACCAATCTGTGTTTTGGTAGATAACAGTTGCTAACTGGACAATGTGTAGACACGTTTGTTTTTTGAATGTGGAGCTGAAAAGTATTTTTGTGCTGGTATCTGGTGTGTAGTTGGTAAAAGATGCATGGAACTCTGGAGGACTTGAGTGCCTGAAAGTCAAGAGATTAAAATGCTGCGCACGGTGAAGTGCATCACCGTTGTGATTCATGTGCTCTTCAGGGTTCACAGGCGAAGCGGGAGAAAGAACGGGTTTCTTGCCTAAGTGTGATGGCTGCGCTCTGGATCTAATTAAGGTGTCACGAAAACGTATAGTCCTGGTGGAAGTGCGCCGATCAGATGCGGAGCGGGAGACGGGGAGCGGAGACCCGGGTTCAGCCGGAGACGAGTGGAGCATCCGTGGAGCTCAGCCTGGAGACGCGCTCCACGGCAACGCTCTTCGTCTCCCAGTGGTTCTGACAGCACTTACTGTACACACGCTCCCTCCGGCTCCGGGTCTCCGGCCAAAAGCCTGGAGGAGGCAGGACCCGGCTCGTCTTTGTGCACTGTGCTGCAAATCCACCATTGATGGACTCGATGAGCGGATGGGAAGTGTTACAGTAGCTGTGCAATTAAAACAGTAGGGGCTGTCGCTGCTTGTGCTGTGGTTTTGTCTCTGAAGCGTTAAGCACCCGGTGACATGGGCAGATTTGCCGGGCCGTGCACAAGCGGACAGGACGATCTGCAAGAGAGGACGGTGCGAAAAGACTGTGGCACCAAAAGGAGGTTGACAGCAGAGAATTATTAGCACAATGTGCAGCGCCTCGCTTCCAACCCATTGTTTTCCCTCCTCAGTCGGCAGCGTTTGGCTCCTTCTCCCAGTAAGAAGCCAACTACAGTGGAATCCTCCTTTGTTACAATCAGCTTTATCTTTTTTGAAGTTCTGCAAATTTACATATTCCATGAATTGAAAACAAAACCCGTACCTGCCCGTGTTAAAATAGACTCGCGGGATCGGGAGAGTGGAGCGAACAAAGCGCCAGATGGAACTTTAAAGTCGGAGACGACGCGGCTCGCCTTAAATCAGCCTTCCGGTGAGCCTGGAGGTTCCCCCCAGAACCAGACCCGGGCGCGGTGCTGTCAATGCATCACAAGCGAAGGCGCGTGAAGGCACGAGAACAGAGGAGACGGGACGGGCGTCGCTGTGATCGACAGTCGAAACCTCCATCACACCTTGACTCCTTTGACCCGCTGGGTCGAGGCGGACGCGTTCACACACAGGCTCAAAGAGAACGAGCTCCGCTACGGCATCAGCTCCAATGCGAATCGATTGGATTCATCATCGCGTGTGTGTTAATTTTCAGGTGCGCTGAACAGAATCATCGAGTACAGATGCAGCTTTTGTTTGACCTTGAAATGTCTTTTTTGAGCCATTAGCTGAATCCTTAATTCTGGGCTTCAGAGTCACCTCATTTCACCTCATTACAAATGTTGCCAGTTGTTCTTTATTACAGATTTCCTCACTTTGAGCAACATCCAACCATCTTCCTTCCTTCCTTTCATGCATTATCCATCCTTTCTTCCCACCGTACATGCATCCTTTCTTCCTTTGATGCTTCTTCCATGCCGTAATTCTGGATGACATATACCACGTTCTCATCTTCATCTCCATCACGATTTAGTTCTTCAAATCCTTCATAAGCGCCATTAATTCATCTTTTTATGACTGAGCTGAACATCTGGGGGCTAATTCTTTTTTAGAATGACATGACGTAAACACGCTGTCAATGTTTCCGTCCTGGTCGCGCCACACACTCCTCCTGTCTCCTTCTGCCAGTGTTCCTCATGTCTCCAGTGAAGCCTGTAAAATGCATTGACTCAGTCGTCGAGTCCGTTTCCATTTTCCACTTCTCTTTTTTTTTTGGCGCTTTCACTCAAGTTTTCATGCAAGATCGGAAGCGGCGAACGGCAAAGTGTCCTCTTGAACGGGTCTTTCTTCTGCAGCACGGGCCCCGTCACAGCCACGTGCCCCATCATTCAGCCTGAGTAACTTGTTGATGTGGGAGCGTCCTCCAGCTGTCTGGGTGGGCCTCGCTCTTGTCTGCCCGCACAGATTTACTCACCGGGGGGAACGGCTATTACATCTCCTGTTATTATTTGCCATAAAAATGCGGTGAATGGCCACCAACTCGGTGGCGCTATAAAAAGCAGCGGGGTGTGAGATGGCGTCTGCGTGTCATCAATCAGACACAGTGGCGAAACGCTGGGTCTCTCTGCCGGGTAGTGGAAATTGATTTTTCTGTAAGTCTCAACAATTAGGGTTGTGAGGGAGGGAGGAGGGGCCGGAGGACAGGGATCAGATGGGAACCGGGTACTGTAAGGACGCCAAGTGGGTCCGCAGCTGAGAGTCCCTCAGATCCAAGTGGAAGCTGAGCATCAACACCCGAGTTGCATCCATCCTCCCATCCATCCATCCATCCATCCATCCATCCATCCTCCCATCCATCCTCTTCATTCCCTCCATTCACCAGGCGTCGCCCATGCACACGGCCGCGCTGTGAGCCATGATTCAGCCACTATTCTTATCGCGGCCCGGGTGCGGTGATGTTGCGAGGCATGCTGGTGCAGTGACCCCCATCGCTTGTGTCTCCAATAAGCATAACCGTATCTGACAGGGCCAGAGCTATTGAAGGAGGGAGGATTCTCGCCTCCTTCAGATAGCTTTCAAGCCTCCTGTTTTCTTGGCCGGCGTCCAGTTGGGCTCTGCGGCCGCAAACCTCCTCCTCCTCCTTGAAAATCTGATTTATTTCTCCTCATTGTTTGCTCCCTCTCTCGTGCAGCTCGGGGCAAACGGTAACTCCAGCCGTTTCGGGGCGGGAAGCAGCGGCGGCTGCAGACGCAGACGCGGAGCAGTCGGACGCGGGGTTCCGGATGCAGCGACGGCGCCGCACTTAGAGCCGCTCGGAGCGTCGGATGTCGGACGCGCACTTGGGTGGATTTCATTTGCCGCCCACACACTCCTTTCGGAGTCGATCTTGTGTCTACAGAAATAATGTGCATGTGCCCATTATCTGGGGAAAGGGCCGCCGGAGCATGAGGCGCGTCTTTCGCCCGGCTGACTTTCATTTACAAAGTGGTGATGTTACTTTTGTGTGTGGAAATGAGATAGCGCCGCGGCAGACAGTGGGCTGCTCCTTTACTCTCCATATTCTTTTACCCCCCCCCCCCCCCCCCCCCCCCCCTCTCTCTCTCTCTCTCTTATCAGGAGCTTTTTCCCACATTGTTCATCAGCCCGCGAGACAGACACACACACACACACAAAAAGCCTGTCTCCCAGGATCAATTAGTCACTTCCAGGGAGTCGCGGAGCGCAGGAGACAAAGACGGCGGCCGCGGCGGCGTGGCGGCGAGGTGATGAAGCGCCGTGGTCTTCCTTCCAGGCCATTAGCGTGACAGGCGGAGTGCTGGCCCGCCAGGACACGGGCGGACAAGTCCGAAGAGCAGTTGCCTTCTCCCACACGCGTCCTCCCCCCTCCTGCATCTTCACCTCCTCCCCCCAGATGTTTTCATTCACTCTCGCTTTTTAAAAACTCCATCTCTGCCCCTCTCCCCAGAGCTCTGTTCCTGTCTGAATCTCTCCCTCCACCTCCCTCTCTTTCTTAAAAGCTCTCTAAAGCTCCAAAGTCCTCCCCTCACTCTTCCAAATGTCCTCCTTTTATCTGTGACTCTGCTGCAGTCTCTCTCTCTCTCTCTCTCTCTCTCTTTGAACGTCCCTCGTCTCCCGTCTGTCTCGCGTCCACCTTTTCCTCTCAAGCAACAACAACTCACGTGCTCGGTGTCTTCATAGGGCGATTGAAGCTGACACTGGCAGCGCACAAGCAGTGAGCTGGCGCAGGGAGTCACAGCAGGACACAGACACAACAGCGCGCAGCAGCGGGTAAACAGGGACTATTTTTAGGAGGCGCTTGTCCGTCCGCAGGAAGGCGACGGCGGCGCGGCTTTCTGGAAAAAAACTCCAGACGTCAGATTTGTTGTTAATGAGACACGCGAGGTCTCTCAGAACACGTCAGCTGATGCAGCCAGCTGCTATTCAGCCCCACGTGAACAGGAAACGTGGATTGCGGCCACGCGCCTCGGCCCGTTTACTGTTACTCACAAATAAAGCAACAAGAGCAACGCTTCTCATAATCACTGAAGACAGCGAGTCAATCTGAACGAGGTCATTTCTAATGAGGAATTCATGAAGAATGATTTTTATCTCGGGACTATTCGTGTCCCGCCGTTTCAGGCGGATCCATCGATTTCCATTCCGGCGCTGTGAAATGTGTTATTAGCGCGCGCTTAATTTATCACAGGACGGACGCTGGCGATCAATGCGCGCTTAAGCTTTATTACCAATGAGCCGTAATGTACAGCAGCGCCGGCAAAACACGACACGCGCTCAGCGTGAGGCGTTTCAGCGCTAATTGATTTACGCCGCAGACAGCGCGAGCAGCGGCCGCGCGCGTGGGCCGCGACACTTGATCACATCACATTACATCTCATCCCGGAGTTTGCAGGAATCCGCTGGTCGGTGGGCGGATTCTGCGTGTAAACGGCGCGAGTTCGGCCACCCAGTCGTTTTCATAATCGTTTCTGTCCCGCGCGCGCGCGCATCCACTCTTCTTCTAAATCAATCACTCCGATCTGTCCGTGGACGTGAAGTGCGCGTGTACTGTACGCATGGACGGGCTTTATTTACCACGAGCCGTCACCCACTTACCGCCAATTGGGGAAATTGGTCGAACAAGGAGCATCTCTTCCCGCGTGTTAATTCTGCTTGACATGTTCACCTCGCTGCATAAAACTCTCCCATTCCTGCTTTTTATGGGGATTTATTTTGGAGCGATTCGCGGCCCGAGGCTCTGGTCTTCGCAGCATGTGAAGCGACACAAACACCCCCCCCCCCCCCCCCCCCCCCCTCCCTCACCCCTGGACGGGTCCACGGCTGATATTGACCCCGACGCACATCCTCCACAAGAGCGACCCGCTCACAATACAGCACATTTATTTTAATTTTCGTGGAGTTCTATTCTATTAAGACCAACACTTTTAGATACAGACATATCAAAACGCATGAAAACTGATTCCTATGTCCATCTGGATGATCGCCCTTCATTTAGGGCTTCAGCGCCGCTCTCCACACGGGGCTTTGGGCCCCGGAGGCGCCGGTGCCGAGCTGTTGAGCCGCAGCCCAAATGAACACATGCTGCAGACGTCTACAGCTTCCGACACCGTCTCCAAAGGGGTCCACGGGGCGGCGCGGCCGCGTAAGCTGCTTACGTCTGTAGCCGCTTTATGGGGGAAAAAGCCCTTTATGAGGCGCACGAGGACATCACGCTTTAACTGACAGCAAATCCGCAGCTGAAGGTGGACGCAGCACAATGGAGTGGACCCCCCCCCCCATCGCCCAGCGGAGCGTATACACATATACGCTCTGTCTCCTCCGCCCCCTTTACGCCGCCCTGACAGCTTTGTCACAAAGATGAATTTATCGTCAGCACTGCAGCCAAAACAAGTAATTTGATTGCCCCGACCACAAATTAAGTTAGTGTGATTCAATTTTCGATTTGGGCTTCACCCGCAGCCATATATCAAGGGAGACATATTTCATTACACAGCGAAACCGCAGGCGAGCGGGCAGCGGTGGCCCACTCCCTCCATAGGAAGACATCATGGGAGCATTATGGCGTTTACTCGATAGCGCCGCGGGTCCGGCGGCCCGTTATCCACGGGGGCGGCGCCGGACGCCAGCGTATTTAGCCGGTTCAGGAAGCGGCGGGCCGGGCTGTGACAAGGTGCTGGCAGGAGGAGAGCTGATCCTGGGTCTGTGGCGCCGGCGGACCAGAGGCCTCAGACGGGGATCACGGCGCCTCCTCTTCCTCCTCGGACCCGTCCTGCCTTCACAGGCTCCCGCGCTAAATGGGTCCGAAGACCTTGCGCTCCACCCCCCGCGGAGCCGACAGCGTTCTGATGGCTGCTCTGGGACAACTGGTGTTTGAAGGCTGAACATGGTCCACTTGGCCAATGATTCAAATGAGTACCAGTGATGTGACGCTGAGCGTTCCCCGGTTTAGCATTTGGTCAATGGTATCGACAGAAGACTGCGTCTCGGTGTGGACTGTTGCCTCTGGAGCACAACAGTAGATTGTCTTTGAACTAATGGGCCTCGATCACACGGTTATTAGAGCCGGAGCGCTTGACGATGGCGGCACTGGTCCCTGGAGTTGTTGGGGCTTTTGACTAGTATCTCTGGAGGCCTGATCTACTGTGTGGATGCATGAGTCCAGAGAACAGCTGACCACTCTCGCCCTGTGTGCAGTTGTTGTAGAAGCTGACGGAGGCTTCACAGGTTTTTACCCTTTGAAGTTACTTCCTGGAGGACCCGCGCGGCGCACGCCTTGCGATCTGGAGCCCCTCCGGGACGTCTGCAGAGCGGCTACTCAGACGCCCAACGCATGGATAATTCGGACTGAGTGCAGGTAGCCGTCATCGGCTAAAAGACTTCATTAGCCTATAAATTTGTAAGTACGTGTACAGTAAATGGACTTCATCTCCAAATGGCCTCAAAACCCTTCTGGGAAATTAAGATGAAGAATAAATTACGCCCGTGCTCTCCGCCTCGCTCTGCTTTATGGCGTCTCCCTCCAGGGATGCTGCTGGTGAGTGTTGGCCCCATGGAGATGACTCCCCCGGGACCTGGAACAGAACATCCACAACGCCTCACAACCGCATTCAAATGTGCAGCAAAAATAGTCCCTAGGGACAATATTTGCACGTTCCTGTAAATGGATGTGGCTGTTTTGCGGATTATTAATCCAACGTGGCAACGATGTTTGGAAGGATCCGAACGTGTCCCTCACTTCGCCGGCGGAGTCCATCAATTCCCGTCGTTCCTCCGCGCCACGGACCAATGACACGGTCCCTGCGGGCGCCGCGTCCTCGAGGCCGCGCAGGTGGAGGCGGGTTTCATTAGTAGCGGAGCAGCGGGCGGGGGGAGGCGGGCCGCGTCACCACGCGTGGACCCTTCCTGGCAGCGCCGAGCGCGTCCCCTCCAGGTGCCGCGGCGGCGGCGGGGTTCCAAATTACGCTCGTAAATTTTGCACAGCCGCTTCACGCTTGATCTCCCTCCTTCCGTGTTCTGCGCCCCCTCTTTCCCTCCGTCCGCTCTGTTTCTCGGTCTTTATCCGTTTGTCGCTTATTCCCCTGCGTCCGCGTGCCATCGCTTCCGTTTTACTCTCATTTATACCAATGAAAACCTTCTTCACGTAGCGCGTTGCGTGCAGACGGTGCAGCGTAGCGGACCTGGCAACGCGTGTCCGCCGCGCAGCGTCCGCTGCCGTCGGCCGCCTGTGATGGAGCAGGAGGCTCCAACACAAAAGCATTGCCTCAGTCCAGGCAGCGGCTTACTCCACTTCCTCATCTGGCCTTAATGCTTTAATATTTCATGCGGTTCGAGGCCTCCTTTGTAATCTGCAGGCGCAGCACTTTTCTGGACGCCATTTGAATTATGTGCCTGCCGGCGGTTCTCTGATTCAAACAGGAAGCGGCCGTTTCCATGTAGAGAACGCGGGGTCACTTGTCATAATGGTGGAACACTTCTTGGCTAAATGGACGCTAAGATTAGCTCCTCTGTAAGAGGATGACTCATTATAATCACTATGCAAAGCAAAGGAAGCAGCCGTTCGACATTTAAGTGGACGGCGCTGATTCCTGCGACAATGGAGCCGCTGCAGCTCCCGGGGGGAGGAGGGGGGAGGGAGGGAGGGAGGGGGCTTATGGACATGAATGGCAAATGTCAGGGTGGAGAAATTTCTCCCCGCAAATTCCAATTATACATTTTTTTCCTCCTTCATGAAATGTTAATGCGCCGTCAGGAATGAGAGGAAGCGTCGGAGACGTCGGCGCTCGTTCCACAGCAGGAAGGAGTCACTTTGCCTCCGACTTCTCGACAAGCGAACGCGACACAAAAATACTGGACTGATGTTTGGAATCATGTTGTCGGGTGTTTTTTTTATGTTTTTGACTTTTTTTTTGACACTGACACCTTTGATTGCTCCTGTGCTTTAACCTGCTTTCCCCCTTTTTCTGCTTTTAGCAGAGTTTTTGCACATGAAAGGTTCTGGAGCCAGAGCTGCATGAGGCCGAGCGGCGCCGCTCACGTTCCCTCTGTTCCTCGTTTTATGACATTTGTGTTGACTTCACTGCTGCGCTTCACGACAACAAACCAGGCCCGCCGGGTCGGCGCCGCTGATTTAGCCGATATCGCCCCGAAACGGCGACCCGGGAGACTCGCCGCTCGCCCCGTTTCAGGAGCACAGATTAAATTACTGCCCATCACTTCAACAGCTCTTACAGAGACAGATGGCTTTTGAATGGCTGCAGAAAATCCGAAAGATCATCAGTAGAGCTCAATCAGTTCAAGGAGGGGAAATAATCGCCCCCGTCGGACAGAGTCCATGGATCCTGTGCTGCTCCTCTCCTGCTCCCTCCCTCTTCACGCCCACATCTGAGCCGTGCACGTCCCACGGTAACTCCTAAATCCCCCTTCGTGGTAGAAGCGCGTTGGACTTCTCTCCAGCCTCGTCCGGCGCCTGCCCTACGTTCCGGAGCTGCGTCGTTTGCATTCGGAGGCGGCGCCCGCACATCTGGGGGATGAGCCCGGCCTCTGGGCAGATGGAGTGCGGCGCCGCTGGCTGCCGCACCCTCTTTTCATTTCCCCCCTGTCCACCGGGTCGCCCGGGGCTCCCGGCCACAGCCGGAAGATGAATGGTCCCGCACGCCCCCACTTTGTCTTGGTGTCCGAGGAGGCTCTAAATGGCATTGAGAGACTCTCAGGCTCTCTTATATGGGATCTCCGCAGCCCTGCGTGACCTTGCGAGCAGTGCACGGAGCCGTGCACGGAGCCGTGCACAGAGTTGTCCGACGCAAACTCAAAATCTTTGCCCCGTGCGTTCATTTTTCCCGTTCGACACTCACGCCCTGAAAGCGCGGACGCTAATTCGATTGTTTCAGATCCAGGCCTGGTGATATTTCGCTACTGCGGGATTTCAGACGTTCCCAGGATCTGCACGCGCGCCGGACTCCTCTCGCCGCTCGCGTGCAGGACCGCGTGCGTGCACAAACAAAGCCTCGCCTCCAACGTGCCGGTGCGGAGCTTAGTCTGGGAGGAAAAGACTGATAACTCAAATCTTCCAGCAGCGCTTCCTCCCGGCTCACGCTGGTTGTTGCTACACCAGGGGCAACAACACCTACCTACTCAGCCTCCCTGTTCTCATGGAAACGCATCAAAGGAGCTGAATGACAGACAGAAACTCGGAGAGCGTGAGGAAAAAAAAACAAGCCGGAGACACTGTTTGCACTCTTGATTGTCCCTGTTGCTTTTCCCGGCGGTGACAGTGAAGCCCTGTCACACATCTCATATGTTGGGGGGGGGTAGAGCAGTAGGTGCTGCGTTCACCCCCATTCACCCACTCAACCAGCGCCAGCAGCTCCCATTAACAGATATGGGAGGACACAGCGACGACGGGCCTCATTCAGGAGCAACTACGGCTGCTCTGCAATGAAGGTGGTACCAGGAAATATCCAGCTCCGAACCTTATCAAATGATGTCAGACTCCCCCCAAACTGGGTGCCTCTTCCTCATGACCTCGACCCATGAGCAACTACAGCAGACTTGACTTGCGTTAAGTTTCAGGCCTTTAGCACTTGAGGGCGTTGAACCTTGCGCTTGTTAATCCGTAGCATCAATCCATCAAACACAAGTTTGAACGACCAATGAGCTCAGTTTTACATTTTTTGCGTCCATTTAATCTGATTTGGGGAAATAGAGAGAAAATGAAGAAGGAAAATCTGCGCAGTTCAGTGAAGGCACCGCCGTTTGTTTGGCAGCGACTTCATTAGTTTCACTTAGAGCGACGGGAACGAGGAAGACGCTTCGTAGCGTTGACTGCATAAAGCTCTCAGTGCCTAGCTGGCATAAGGCAAATTAATGCATAGCAGGATCCTCCACACGTGAGGCTGCGTTCTGGCTCGAGACGCCTAATTAAGGCAGAAATCCCAGCTGGGGGATCGTTGTTATGTTTAGGTCGGCTATCCCTGTAAATGACACTTAGTAGAATTCTGGGAAAGTTTCTAGTGGGACTAAAAGTCCCATCTAGGAGGATTTAATTAGCACTTTGAATGAATAACACTTCACCCATTTCTCTCTCTGTCCTTGGTAATCAGTTCTGGGCCATTAATGAGAGGATGACTATCGACTGGTGTAGCAGGCTGCTGATAATTGAATGTGTAGAGGCCATGAAACATTCCTAATCAAAACCAAACACTCCAAAGCCACAGCTCCCGCAGAACAATAAGGCGCCGCAACAATGGGGGCCCAGGGAAGACTGGTGAACGGGTCCTCCTGGTTGTTTTTCACTAGAATATCAGCGCTGACATTTCAGGAGCCGACAGACCGGAAAATGGGCTGGATTTCATATTTAACTCCACAATTTAGTGTTTTGATCCCAGCAGCTGGGAGGAGACCGATGCGAGGAGCGCTGTAATTGAAATGCTCTCCGGAGGCGCAATTCCAGGCGCAAACAGGGCAGTGCTGTAGA
This sequence comes from Betta splendens, assembly GCF_900634795.4. Lineage (NCBI taxonomy): Eukaryota > Metazoa > Chordata > Actinopteri > Anabantiformes > Osphronemidae > Betta > Betta splendens. The sequence goes on along the minus strand of NC_040887.2, from coordinate 11,191,603 downwards.
TCTTTACCAGTGACTGTGGCGCGGCGTTGGGAACCGTTGTCCCTTTATTGACTCCACATTATCGATACAACTTCCGCCTATTCCTATGAAGATGGTACATCGATACCACTAGTTAGCAAACCCAGCGCTGCCTGGACGCTAACGCAGTTTATGGGGATGAAGACGTGCTGCTCACAGATGTATGAGCTCGTCTTAAGCAAACACTCGACGCAGCTGATGATGATATAAACCATCACACCCTGTGTAATGTTCCACCGCGCGACAACGTCTGACTGACGATCCAGTGAGAATATTCTTATTCTCACATTATAAATATTTGAAGCTAGTTCTTGCCTGAGGTGTTCAGAAGAGGAGCTGTAAACGTGTGTTATGTTATAGGACGACTGTCGCTGCAGTGGCCAGTAGAGCAGTGAAGGTCGGGTCCGTGTCCTCACGTCGTGCAGGAGAAGGAAACTTGTGGCTTGTAGAAGCTGTACAGACATTGTGGTGGAGATGGAGGATGAATGCGAAGAAGCAGCCACTGCTGTGATCACACACGCTTTAACTTAAAAGCGATAGTTATGACTTGTGTGAGTAGAATTCTGAGGTTATTGGGCCTGGAATCCTCATGGCTCGGGTTTTAAATCTGGATAGTGCAGCAAATGCCGCTTATTTCCCAGAGGTTACAGTAAAACAAAAGAAAAAAAGAGGAGCTTTGGTGCCGAGCTGAAGTTCAGCTCTACGTGATGTTATTCAGCAGCTACTAGAGATGGAAATGATTTCCCTTTGTTCCCGTTTGGCTCAGAGAAGCCAAGTGTATCACTAAAAGCTGAATAAATAAGTCATATAACATGAAAGGGGGTAAACTGGTGGTCTGAGATCAGCTCAACGTGTCCACCTTCCACACTGAGCAGCGCGAGCTCCTGTTCATAAATCAGCTCCTAATTTACTCTTTTCCCCCCCAGTGCTTCAACAAATGTTTTTCAAATTACCTGAAACGAATTCTCCACCTGTCTCTGCGAAAGGAGAGAAATTTTGGGCAACCATAATTAAGAAAAACCAGAAACCAAGTGGGAAAGTGAAACGCAAACAACAGCTGGAGTTTGTGTTCTTGGGTTCAAGCCAGAGTGAGAGCGACTCTGTGGCTGCAGAACCTCCGCTTCAGAGCTGCACGACCTGAACCTGAACCGGGACCAAAGGTTAAGGCAGAAGCGGCCCAGCGCTTCCAAAATGCATATTCCACCATAACTTCCACGTTATTCCACATAACTTGACTAAACACCTCACACTATCTGTTACTGGTGAACATAAAAATAGGCCCGCACGTGGAAATCAAGTGGCGGAACGTTTACAGCTGTCAGTCTCAGCGATGGATCGTGATTGATTGCGCTCCCTGCTGGGACGTCGCTCCGACACAATCAAACGCCACTGAGCCCGGCATCAGGCAGGAGGAGGAACGCGGAGCTCAGGTGGAGGAAGCTGCAGGAGGCGATGCGTAAGGATGCACGCGCCCGTGTGGGAGACGTGAGAGACTGTAAGTGCTACGGCGGTGCCGCGCCGGGCCGCTGCCGGGCCGATACGTCCTCATAAAAGCCATTGGGCGAGAAGGCTGACAGCACGGTGGGAGCTCCTGCGTCTGCTAATAATGTGCACAGTCACTGGTCATGGAATGTGGAGCGTGTGCCTGTGAGAGGGGTGAGTTATGGTAACAGTCCTGGGAGTCTTAAATGTCGCTCCCTCTGAAGATGGACTGGCATCTGCAGGGCTTGGACACACACACACACACACACACACACACACACACTGAGTTCAGCCAAGCGTGTGTGCACACTTTAGACTTCATGGGAAATTATGCAGTATATGATAATGTGACTTGTGCTTTAAACAGCTCTGAGGCACTGCACATACTAACTGCATCTACAGACCATGCAGCACCCAGGGGTGTTTTCCACCAACGTGGAGGATGTAGAGGAGGCGGGTGCTGCCTCGCATCTCCCTTTGGGGCTGAGACGGGACAATCTTCATGGCTATAAAGACGCATCATCATCACCTTGGCTACAGTTTTGGATTTATAGCCGGGGAGCTCAAAGTTTAGTCCTCACTTGAAGCAGAGAATTAGGGCAGTGTGTGTGTGTGTGTGTGTGTGTGTGTGTGTGTGTGTGTGTGTGTGTGTGTGTGTGTGTGTGCGTGTGTGTGTGTGTGAGAGAGAGAAAGAGAGAGCGAGAGCGAGATGAGAGAGCGCGCGCGCAGATGAAAGCACTGTACCTGAAAGTAATTCATTGCGCAGCAGCAGCGGCAGCAGCGTTCTCTCTGTGCGCTGAATGAGGGGGAATCCTCGTCCTCGTCCTCGTCGCCTGGCTCTAAATAAGCCGCGCTCACACGCTCGTCTGTGACCGATGCGTCGCTGTGACACACGGCGGCAGCTTTTGCCTCGAGGCTGAGGAGCAAGGCATCGCACCTGGGGAATTTTCCAGAGCCTCCGCGGACGCTCACACAGGTGACGAGCGGAGCGAACTTTGCTGCGCCGCACCGCACCGCACCGCGCCGCGCCGCACCGCCCGCGTCGACGCGCGCACGGTGCGCCCGGCTCAGCGGCGGCGCGCAGGGTGAGACCCGCCGCTCACGCCTGTGCGTGACATCTTCCCTCCGCGCCGCCGCGCAAATGTGGACACATATGACGCATTTGCGCCTTTAGATGTTTTTCAGGCACCGGGCTTGGGCGCTGGAGTGATACGTTTTCGGACAAGTTTCCGTGCTGGTTGCCGCGTCCGTCGTGTCGGCCTGGGGTAACTCGCGCGTTCCTCTGTAGAGTCGGACTGGGCGCAGAAGTTCGTTGGGAATAAATATCATAATCGCGCCGTGGACAGAGAAGGGAAGAAGAAGTGACAGCGGCGTTAAAGGGGGTTTGAGCGGCTGAATTAGTACCATCATCATCATCATCATCATCACCATCTTCTTCGTGTGAGGATGTAAACTGCGCGGGACTGCAGCTGCTCACTTCTCCTCGTCCGCACACTTCCAGCTTCCACTGGAAGTAGACTTGGCCGCTGAATTTCCCCATCCGCTGCGTAAACTTGGCCGGATCTGGTGACATTCCGCCCGCGGCGAGCGTTTCCGCGTGTTGCCGCGGCGTCAGCGTGCGGTGCCGGGCCGCCTGGATGGATACGCGACTCACCGCGGGGATTTGAGAAGCAAAACGGGGGGGATTACGCTCAGCCCCTCTGCCTTTATACCCTCAAAATGGATGCCGACGCCAGGCTGCGGGGACTCCACTGGATTAGCCACTCGTCCGCCGACCTGCGCGACATCTAGACGGCGAACGCGTGCAAAGTTGGGACAATCGGCGGGAGGTTGAAGGTTGCGGGATGCAGTCTGGGGCGAAGACGCTCTCCGCAGGTGGAGGTGCGTCACTCTGCTGCCTGCTGCTCCTCTGGCTCATCTACTCCCATCTGCTCAGAGAGGGTAAGGACATTAAACAATAAACAGCCGGGCAGCAACTTTATCGCCAGAAATGAAAGTATAGAGTGTATAATAATGAGGGGCAGGTGTATGTGACCTTAAACTACACTTTAATATTCCTAGAAGCTTCTAATAGGATTTTATTATAGTTTACTATGGACAAACAGTGCATTTCATTGGACACGCCTCTGGTCTCATTGTGATGCTGCATCGTGAAACGAAGCTTGTTTTATTCCAGACAGTTCTGCCTTCAAAGCTTCAGCGTCTCTCAGGTTGAGGCCCACATTCTTCCATGCCGTGCTTTGGTTTTGAATAATACATCCACCAGTGCAATTACACCTTCTCCCTGCACGAAATAGAAAGCGAAGGGTTGTTTCCACCCCCCGCGCGTCATCGGCCGCGGTCCGCGACCGCAGACTCTGATGTGAAAAACGAACTGCCCGTGCGCTGAAATGTGCTCTCTGTGCTCCTCATTCGCAGCGTTTCTCTCAAAATCAGCCTCGGCGCCAGATCCGAGGGCCCCTCTTCTTCCCCTCGGCCACTTATTATTGATTCATTTACATCTGAAAATGAACCCATTAGCGCGTTATTGTACAAAATCACTCAATCAATGTGCTGTGAACTTTATTACCCTCTGGGTTTCTGGAGTAAATAGATTCCAGTGGGTTTGGCCCGATAGGTGCAATCTGTGGATGTGATCTGAGCTTTGACACCCTTCCAGCTGTGAGCGGAATCTGGAGAATAATTCCTACTTATAACCTTCAAATCAGCTGTCAGCTCTGGTCTAAGGTAGCTCTGATCTCTGCCGATGATTTATTCTTCTATCAGCTGGTTATTGTGTTTGCGGTACATGGTGGACACCATCATCAACGTCAGTCTGCCCCTGGATAGACAGACATAATAGATACCAACCCTTTAGCGCATCCACCTCCGTGACACCCATGTGCTCCAAAGACAGCGCCAGGTGTGCTGTAGGTGAACCTGCGATGTGAAGTCTGGTGGCGGTGAGAGGCTGCGGCGCCTCCACCCTCTTTACTGCACATCTGTTGCGGAGGCCGGGACAGGAAATCAAAGCGCGGCAGCCCCTCGGCGGCCGGGCCGGCGGCCGCCTTGACGAATGGCCTGTCAAACACCCTCAACGTTGGCAGGTTATTCAGCGGTAAGTTTGGAGGTGTCTGGGCTCCCTCACGGGACCACGGTCCGGTTCAGTGGTGCAGTCGGAGGGCGGTGGCGACTCCTCCCTGCTCCTGTCGGCCTGCGCGCTAGCTTTAGGCTGCGAGGCACCAAAAGCACATCACGCCTGAGGAAAACGTGTGACTGTCATGGCTCAAATATCACGGATCCTGCCTGTACGTACAGTACATACAGTGGCCTCCCTGGGGGTGAAGCTCCGGCCACCAGGTGGCGATAGAGGGCACCGAGCGCTCCCATTAGCACAGCAGGAGGCTAGCACGCCAAATAACCGGGCGCTGAAGCTGAGAGGCAGAGACAGGCATCCATCCCATCATCCCGCTCCGAAGCGCCAGCTGTCGATGGGAATGACAGCGCGCACGTCGACAGGCTGTGTCAGTAAAAATGTTCGAAGTGACTCACTGAGGCTTTGCAGCCATTGATGATGGACTCGCTCGGCTGGGCCGCCCCCTCTGTTGTGGACTCGAGGACTGCAACAGATCTCTGATGTCTCCTGTCAAAATGCCATTCACAGGCCGGAGTGTTTTCATCCCCGCTGATTTATTCTGGATGCTACTCACTTTGAACGAACCCGCCCCTGTGTGGAGCGGGCGCGAGCGTTCCCGTCCGAGCACTGACCCAATCAGAATCAAAGGACGGAAGACTTTTCAAAGCGAGAAAGAGGGTTTTTCATTCCAGTCTTCTCCGAGGCGCCGCTAAACATGCAAGGGGAGGACCCGCTTCGGGTCTGACCTTGGCTGTGAATCGTGAGCAAATCACCTCAGACGCTGGAGCTGCAAGAGTCGGAGCGTCTTCGTGGAACACAACGAGGAGTTGAATTCATTTGACGCCGCACTAGTTCATACTTTCAGCTCCGCGCGTGTGAATTGCAGCGCCGCGCCGGCTCCGACCTCCCGCGGTCGAAGGCAAACTGCTCACTGTATTCCTGCATTGTTACTCCCTTATTGTCAGAGTGGTGTAAATGTTCCCTCAGCCTCCTGTTCTATTTTCTGCCTAATGCCGCGATCACATTTTTCCAGGGCTGTGCTCGGACGCTAAACCGCAGTCGCAAAATCACAGATTACAGCGCTGTGTTCTCTGGATGCCCCCCCCACCCCCCACCCCCGTTTGAATTCAGGAAGGGGGGCATCCTGGAAGGCGATCTGTGCGGAATTCGAAGTGAGTCACCGTGGCTTTACAGTCCGTACTGCATTACATTCAGCAGAGCCACTGTTTGGTTTTGAAAGGCATATTGCACACTCACTCTTTGTGCCTGGAGCCCGTATTCATCCACAGCCCATTTGTCTGAGTGTACTCTGCATTGTAATATCTCCGCAGCGCGAACTGTACCGCATTACGGCAACAGGAATCCGTCAGGAGCCTCCTCCATCATGCAAACGGCACAAGACACCTCACAGGCCGCTCCTGAGTTATGGTGTCAGCCTGTGGGGGGCATCTTTTCTATTTTGGGTCCCCCCCAATGTCATCCAAAGGCAGCTTTGGCAGTTGGGGAGCTTTGAGTCCTGTAGAGGGACGTTAGCAAACATATACAGGGACCCTCTGCGTCCCAGTGAGAATGGAAGCGTGTTGTGTCCACATTCCAACGACCGGCGTTCCAACGTGACGAGCGATTCCCAGGACAGCCTTGGAGCTGTCGCTGCCAGCAGGACACGAGGCCTGGAGCGGCTCCTCAGAACAATGAATTGTGGAGTGAGTGCAGGCCAAGACCGTGATGATTCTACCACTCGCAGACAGAGTAAATGAGCTTCCTGCTGTAACAGCGTAGCATAGCCTTCATCTCCATAAGTCACCGCAGCTGCACTCACGCTTCCCTTTACCATCATTTCTGATTCATTTCTGTCAGATTCGGATGAAATTGCGTACTTAGGCGCGATTACAGGTCCTCTGGCTTCAGAAGAGACTCGTTCTCTTGCATAAATATTGATTGGACAGCTGTAGCTGTAATCGCGCGGCGTATGAAATCAAGTGGTGGAGTCTTCCACGGAGCAGGCGCATTAATATAAAGTTGCCCCAGCTCGTTCAGCGGCATCTGGCCGTCTCACCCGGAGCCCCGTTACGCTCGACTGGCGAGGTCGGAGGGGTTGAGAGGTCAAACCACGTCCAGATGAGCTCAGAGGAACCTTTTTAAATGCACAAATTCATCGATCGCGTTGGAATTCCACTTTAGATTAATTTGATTTACTGAGAACTAATAGTGAATGCTCGATTGATTGGCTTAGGGTAAGTGTGATTGGCATTTCTCACTATTCTCTGACATTTAAAGATCAAGTGATGAGTCAATAAATCAATCAAATTGTCAGGAGTGTAATAAACCATGTTTTCTACAATGTGTCCAGATACAATAGGACTTTTCTATCAAGGGAAGGATGTTCGTGGCTCCGAAAAGGACTTTGTGAGGCTGAGATACAGCAGCTTCATTCACAGCGCTCATGATGCGGCAGGGAACGTAAGAAATTGACACAACGGCGCTTGAAGCCCTGCTGTCACAACTCATCTGAAAAAAAAACAACAACAATATCGCTCCAAAACGTTCCCATCGCCGCCGAGGACAGAACGGAGTGACGTGAAACAGACGGCGCGTCCATCACGGAGGAGCCGAAGGAAGACGTTTGATTTCAGGTGTTACAACCTGGAAGAGCTTCTTCAGCGTCAGATCGGAACGTGCTGATTGGCTCCCAGCAGCGGGGAACGTGGCGGACATGATTAATGCTCTCTGGGATGCGTGTATTGAACTTGTCTTTATTTCACTCAGCATAACACAAAGCGTTTTAAATGTCCTGTGCAACAAATGACGTCATTTGAGCCTTTTGTAATGACTTTTCCTATCTCATTGGCTCCAGCCAGTGTGACATTGACAGGATGGTAATTACCTATGGAGCCTAAACCATAGTCACAGGCCTATAGGACCTGCTGCAGACGTTTGGATAGGAAGCCAATGTAGGAAAATTGCCATGAAGACAATGTATTGCCATTCACTTTAATGTTAAAGTGCGTGTAAATTTAAATGCAGTCAGATTCCAACAGACTGTAATTGGTCACGAAAATAATCATTAGCTGCGGCTCTAAACGTGATGCTAAACGAGGAAACTCAGGGACCAACCTGAACCTGGTGGTTTCAGGGGTTTGGTCGTGGTTGGAGTCTGATACAGCTGGTTCAAATCAGGTTTGACAATCAATTACCAGCATCATTAATATTTATAACGAATGACACAATGTTTAAACACTTCCACGCGGAATCAGCGGCATTCGCATCTGATTTAATACATGTTAATATGATTGTCGTGCCGTTGAAGCCGGCGCTTTGTTGGCGGCCGCGTTTCCATCCTGGTGAATGGCACTTCTGTCAAGAAAGGAGCACAGAGAGGAATGAAGATAATCACTCAGACTTATTATTGTGCGGCAGCGCAGTGATTAGAGGCTGATTGTCTCTCTCAGGGAAAGGTGGGGACGTCCGAGCCAAGCTCTGCACTGTGCTGCTGCCCTGTCTTTATGGGATGGGGGGGGGGGGGGGTGATACCTAAAACAATGCTATTGTCATGAATAATTAACAGCTGTAGCTCGACAAGAGCTGGATTCTTCAACAAACGCTGTTTGCGATTAAACATTGTGATGTTCTCTTCCGTCCTGCGCGTAATTACAATCTGTGAAGGAAGATTGTTTTAATATGGAAATGAATCCTGTCAGAGTTCATTCCGTGCGGCCTGCGTGTAATTTCACGGCGAACTCCCCCGAGGAGGAGACGAGCGGCTCCCGATCCGGCTCTGGTCGTTTGGAACAGAGGCGAGCGGTCCCTGGCGTGGTCGCCGAAGCTTTTATCGGCGAGGAGCGACCAGCGACGCGTCTGCCCCTTTAATTAAACGTACAAATAAGGCCGGAGATAAGCCGGAAGGAAGCGCGCGCGTGCCGCCGGCTCCTACAAGTCTCTGAGGAGCAGCGGTTGAATGGCGCTTGTTGTGAATGGGAGAGATGATAATTGGGGGTTCTACGCGTTCACCCCACGCGCCGAGACTTTAATATCCAGTCTCTTTCTGTACTTTGGTGATGTGATCAACGCGCTGTCGCAGCAGAGCCCCGTCGGGCGTCTTTTTGCTCGGAGCCGTGCGTGCGCCGCCGCTGCCGCTCGTGCACCGCGGTGTCATGATGTCAGCGCTAAGGTCATCGGGCTGCCGGCCGGCCGCGCGCCTCCGTCCCCGCCGCCGCCGCCGCGCTTCTCATCAGGCGAAACAGAGGCGAGGCTCTGAGTGACAGGAAGCCCCCGTCACATGAATTAAGGCCTGTGTATGTGACGGAGCGCTGGCCGTGACTAATGGCGCTTTGCGAGGCACCACCCGCCCACGCGTGACACAACTGGCCGCTCCGCTTCCCTCCCCCCCGCCGCCCATTCATCTGTTGCGTGGTGGAACATGGCAGGCAGCGCTAATATCTGATGGAACCTCTGTCCTCCGCGCGCCCGCCGAACGCACAGCTGCCGCGAGGCGGTGGGCGTGGCCCGGCTCTGCGCTATGAGGCTGCGAAGGGAAATCGTGGGTGATAAATAAGTCCCTGTAGGTTATCCACCAGCCTATTCAGCCCGAATCACACAGCGAGTCGTGTTCGGGACGTCTTGTCCTGTTTTCCAGGCAAGGGTTTGCTTTAAATAAAGCTGTTTCTCAGGTGTTGCGTAGATTTTGTCTGGCCGTCTGGACGCGATAAACGCGTTCTATAATTTCGGAGGAACCTTAAAGGACCAGTTCGGCAGTTTGTGCCTGCTCACCTGCCAACACCGTGAAGATTAGTAACTTCTTGGAGTATCTGCTCGTTGCTTGGCAACTACTCGGAGCCAAGGAACAGTTTGGCACATAACACCCTGTAAAACACACACTGTCAGTTTGTGTGGATTAAACAGGATACATGTAAAACCCAAAGCTTTAGGCAGCGAAAACCTGTGGAGCTACAAACCATGAAGCAGTCTCGCTTTTCTCTCAGTACTGACCCCGTTGGCACGATGGGAATCGGTTGGAGAAGTGGACGTTTCAGCTGTTTCTAGAAGGTTTGGGATTGTAGATGTACAACATCCTCGTCCGAGGACACGAGGCCTTTAACTTCAGGGGGCAAAGTTACATACTCAGCAGTTTGAGAGCAGAAGGGATCACCTTCCTGAAGTCATGTGGTCGTAAGCAGCCGAAGTCGCCCTCAGCGATGCGGTCGTGCTCCAACCTGCAGTACTGAGCTAATGTTATGAGTCATTTGTGTTGATCAACAGCCCTTTTAACCTTTACTACTGCTAGTGCATTAATACCGTAATTGTTCCACTGTAGTCACTGATTCTTCCTATGGAGCAGTTAGTTACTGGCTAAATGGACCCGTGAGGGCGCTGGGACGTGACGTACAAAGGGCCGATGCTTGGTGAATGCCAGGGATTGACCTTAAAGGCGCTGCAGCACAGCCCTGCTCTAATCTACCTTCCCTGAGCTGATTTTATTTCAGTGTGAGCCTGAAAGCCTTTCACTGGCAGCTTTCCATTCAATGAACGGAAGGCGGAACGGACAATCTTACGTTCTCCACATCATTATGAAGGTAAAGACAGTTCTGGTTCTGAGCTCCACTTTGCCGACTGTTCTGACATTTCTGTGCCATTTAACGCATTTATGTCACACTCGCTGGTTCAAACGCAGGTCAGGTTTGATTTATTCCCACATATTAATATTGGCTCTGTTGAACTTGTTTATTTACTCCCTCCGTTTGTGAACGTTAAATGACAAATGCGTCCACGTGTACTGAGACGTTTGTTTTCCTAAACGTGTTTTTGAAGGAAGCGGAGCCCCTCAGGCCGTCCGCTGTGATTAAAGATTGTTTTGTTATTAACACTTCGTAATCCCTTCAAACACAGCAAACACAATTAAGTGTGTCCCCCCGGGTTTCCAAACAAGTCACCCAGACGAAAAAGAGCCACCTCACCGTTAAGTGTTCCATGAGATCATCTGCCGCTCAGAGGATTCGTTCTTCGAGCCTTCACACCCAGACGTCTTTTGTTTGCGTGCGTCTTGGATGTGACTCGTTGGGAATCGTCATCGGGGCCATGAACCAGCTCCAGCTCAATCCCGGGGCACAGAGCTGTTCCATCACCTCCCCAGTGTCTGAATGGCATCACCATTAGAAATTTGTCTCCTGCTGTAGCAATATATTAAAGCAGCCCATTTTAAATTGGAATCACCAACGTGTAAAAAGCTGACTATAGAATGTGTGGAAACAAGTTTCCGATCTGCTCCCGACCCACTCTGGGCTTTAGTCTGGTCCAGTTTGTATAATTAATTCACAGATTCCTTCCCGACAAGCTTTAAACTCCAAAGGCTGCTTAACGCAGGTTTCTGGCCTGGGTGTCATCCATCAATTTGTAATGCCTGGAGAACTGGACACGTAATTCTCTTGGCTTGGATAGAGGAGCAGCACACTCACATACTGCTGCGCGGCGAAAGCAATCATCACTCAGAGACTTTGTGTCCATTTGCCGTCTCAGTAGAGCTTAACATGGCTTGAAAATTGCTCTGTTGTCGGAGCCCAGTGGCCACCGGCTAATGTCATGTCAACCAAGTCACACATTATTTAAGCCATTAACTAGACCATTAGTCAACCTTCAGCATTTTAAGATATCGTTTTGTTTCCCCTCTGAACTCAACGCTGGCTAATGTCAAACAGTGCAGCAGCGAGTCAGCGGGTCCACCCAATGACAAACATCAAACACAAATCACATGCAACACAACTGTTGGGTTTTTCTCTATCTTGCTTCTAATGTAATTTGCAGTGAAGTACTTTTATCAGAGGAGCAATAAACCATGTATTAACTTTGAAGTATTTGGTGCTGCTGCTAAAACGCTGGGAAAATTTCCACTACCTATTAGAGCCCGGATCTTCACTGAAAAAAAACTGCTTTGTACCTTTTATGACCAGTTTCTTGTCAGTACAGTAATATCTTTATTAGAGTCTCATTATGCTATAGGAACCAATATATTGTATATCCTTATCAATTTGTAAATTTCTGACTATAGTTAATAGCAACTCCTCCTTGAACTGCCACCTTATTGTGATGGAGGGGTTTGTGTGCCTGAAGGACCCTGGGAGCTATGTTGTCAGGGGCTAAATGCCCCTTGTAGGGTCTCTTCAGCCATATGTTTTGGACACTCGGGTGAAGAGAGGGGCTGAGCTGTCAACTCATCACCACCTGGTGGTGAGTAGAATCCGCTGGCAGGGAAGGAGGCTGGAACGACTTGGCAGGCCCAAACGTATCGTGAGGGTCTGTTGGGAACGTCTGGCCGAACCCTCTGCCAGAGGGACCTTTAACTCACACCTCTGGGAGAGTGTCAAGCAGATTCTGAAGAAGGCTGGAGACATAGAGTCTGACTGGACCATGTTCTCCACCTCCATTGTCAACGCGGCCATTCAGGGCTATGGACGCAGGGTCTCCGGTTCCTGTCGTGGGGGTGGTGGACGCTGGAGGTAATGGACGCTATCAAGCTGAAGAAGGAGTCCTATCAGGTCTTGGACTTGCCCATCAACCAGGCTGAGGTCACTGAGGTAGTTTGCTACTCGGTGGATGAGAACCACCCTGAGTACCTCAAGTTTCTGGATGTTGTGGGGTTGTCTTGGGTGACACGCCTCTGCAACATTGCATAGACGATGAGGATAGTTCCTCCGGACTGGACAACCGGGTGGTTGTTCCTCTTCACAAAAAGGGGGACAGCCAGGGGCCGGAGGGGGTCTGGATTGGGGACCACGGGATTGCGTCTATGCTTTTTGCAGATGATGTTGTCCTGTTTGCTTTATCGGGCCAGGACCTCCAGTGTGCGCTGGGGCAGTTTGCAGCTGAGTGTGAAGCGGCTGGAATAAGAATCAGTTCCTCCAAGTCTGAGGCCATGGTTCTCGACCGGAAAGAGGTGGTTTGCTCTCTCCTGCCTCACTGGGGAGGTGTTCCAGGCATGTCCCACCGGTAGGAGGCCCCGGGGAAGACCCAGGACACGTTGGAGAGACTATGTCTCTCGGCTGTCCTGGGAACACCTTAGGGTCCCTCCGGAAGAGCTGGAGGAAGTGTCCGGGGAGAGGGAAGTCTGGAACTCTTGGCTCAGACTGTTGCCCCCGCGACCCGGCCCCGGATAAGTGGTAGAAAATGGATGGTTGGAAGTAAATAGCAACATTTATATTATGTTCAGCTATTTGCATATTCCTGATTACTACAGCGACAGCATATATGGTAATGTGTGTTCATCTATTGTAAATCCCTGATTATAGTTAATATCAACCTGTATATTATATCCATAGAACACCCATCTGTTAATATCATCCATAATTTCTCCTGCACACATTTATATCCTGCACTTGCTTCTGGTTAAACCTAAACTGGATGTCGTTGTCCTGTATTTGTACATGTGCATGACAATAAAAGCAAATCTAATCTAATCTAATCATGTGTTATTTGTTCCTTGCTGCTGTGCTTGGCAGGCCAGTTGGCGGTGGGGACCTGCGAGATAGTGATGCTCAACAGAGACAGCAGCGTCCCCAGACGGACCATCGCCAGGCAGACGGCCCGCTGCGCCTGCCGGAGGGGCCAGATTGCCGGGACCACCAGGGCAAGGCCGGCCTGTGTCGACGGTGAGTCCTTTGGCCTCTGGAAAACTGGGGTTCAACGGGGGGCGGATTTTACTGGCATTTAATTGCAAACGATAGGAGCTAATAGTGTTTACTGTGGAAGAAGCCATACCTGCTAATGCTGGTAAATGAGTGGGTTGTAGTCGTTGCTAAGGCGGACGCTGACGTCTGGGAACAAGGCCTGCTTCCCCTCACTCTGGCCTCTGAGCAAAGCTACGTACCAGGTTCTCTCTGCTCAACCCGGTGATAACCTCAAAAAATACAACACTAAGTTTAAACTTGTGTAGCGCAAAAGCAGTAGCTAGTTTACAAGAAGCTACTTTTAAGTGCTACATTTGTTGACGGTTGGTTCATTTATAGTAATGTGCCAGAATGTAGTAGATTTTGTAACGAGAATCTGCACCTGGACAGTAACTGCTAGCAAGTAGCGTCCTCTAAAATGTAATGCAGCCAAAGTAGAAGTTATCACGTAGTAGAGAATGTTGTACAGATTTAGGATCAGTAAATGTATTTAATAACACACAGCCAACCTGTCCAAGCATGAAACTAGTGTAATGTATAATATGCAAGATTACCTAAATAACCTGCTAAACAGCAGCACAGTAAAGTTCAGCACTTGCTAAAAATACAGGCAATAAACAGTGGGAACGGTAAACAGTGGCGCGTGGAGTCATTATCTGTGCTTCAACAGAAGCCAGAGCTTTTTCTGGCAGACGTTTTGACATAACAGGAACATTGTGAAAAATCATAACAGGAAAAGCACAGGTGTAACTATTAACATTAACGACGTGTCGGCGCTGGTATGAATTGGGCTCGGGCGCGCGGCCGCGGCGGCGGCGGCACACCTGAACGCCACGCGCTCGCCATTAATTACTCGGAGGCGTTCCTCGCTGGGACGCGTGCAAATGTCACCGCCGCCAAAACGCTCCTCCGAACTTTTCCTTTTGTCTCCGCCGTTGTTCCTGCTGCATCTCTCTGCTGCTACACTGTAGCGAGGACGAGGCGAAATCACCTCATGTCGGGACATTAATGACAAATGAATTCACTCGCATCAAAACAAGTTTTTTTTTTTTTTTTGCTGGAACAGCGAGAAGCTCCTGTGTTTCTGACAGGAACCAGGTGAAACCCGCCTGAAAACAATCAAGGTTTCCTCAACTAACCATTAAAAGCAACTGCCGTTGTAATTTGGCTGTTTAACCAGCCGATCGATAAGCACTTTGCATGTCTTCCACTCTGGTGCCTAACTGTGCGACGGACGGGGCCGTCTGCACCGGGCCTCCTCACGCCTCTAATTCTTGTCGCGGAGCTTTTCCCTCCTCTCTCCAGTAGTTTGAATGAACTCCAGCTGAATAAAGATCACTCCGCGGGCCGGCGCGGATACGCTTTTATGGGGCGATAGCGCGGACGAGAGGGAGCGCAGCCTCGCGATCGCCGCCGTCACGCGCGTCGGACGCGGCGTCGGCGCCGTCACACCACGACTCACGTCGGGTGAATCTAATTCATCCCGCAGTCTGTCACGCTCCGCACTCTGCCTGGAACCACCTCCCCGCCGCCGCCGCCCCCGGTGCTGCCGCCTAACGCTCGCCAGATGTTAATTAACTTACAGACAACTATGATTACAGCAGCAGGTAATTGATTATCACTGGATCCCAGCGCACCACACCCGACACTCCATTAATAGCCAGTTCATTAAAGATGACGCCTGTTGCTCGCGGGCTCATTTAAAGGCCTTTGCACCCGGTGGCGCGTCGCCTCGTCACGTGACTCCAGGGAGAGATTCCTGCGTACCGCACGCGGCGGCGTCCTCTCCGGCCTTCACCTCGTCGAATATACACTTGTGTTTGCTTTTGATGTGAATTCTCATAAATGTTTCTTTGCCCTCGTGAGCGCATAAACCAATTTACTGCGACAAGAGCTCCGTCCTCGGAATCAGTTTAACGGAGCTCGTTCCCCCGCGGCGCCCGGACTGAATTACTCGAATTTTGAGACGTTTAGTTTTTACGCAGGCTGGTGTGATGTCATCGCTCTCAGCCTTTTGGCGTCTGGAGTCTGACGCGAATTAAGGCCACTTTCAGACGCGGACCCCTTTCCATTAATCTTCAGCACCTGAACACGTCGGATTTGTGTCTGAATGGGTTCCTTTGTCACTTGCTAAGTCCGACCAAGTGACATTTGAATATGACTTTCAACGCAGCGTCTTTGTGAATCGCTGCAGCCGCATTAATGGACAGGCACGCACCGAATTAGACTGGGGGGCGACATGTGGCGAGAGGAGAAGAAGAACCTCGCGGCCTCTGCGATGCAGGCAAACGTGTTGTTTGGCAAAGGCCGCTTTAATATTGCACAGTCACCATATTCCATCGAATCCTCCCGCTGCAGGTTCGCGGCGCATCTGCAATGACAGCGCTTTTCCTTTTTCACAGGGGAAAAAAAAAATCAATTATTTCTCCTGCCCATCTTTAAAGATCAAAGAAAAAAAGGTCTGTTGAAAATCGGTGTTGTTTCCCGACCCTCCACAGCCCTGAAACCATAGTCACTGAGATGAGGTGAGCAATCCCTCGAGACCCCAGAGTGAACTGTCTGTCAGAAACAGCAGGGATCGACTTATTGGAAGTGATTACTTTGTCTACATTTGATGAGTTCTGTAAGGACAGACGGTGCTGATATCCACCGGACCGACAGCGTCTCTGGTTCAGGTGTATTGAGGGAAAGCTCAGTCCCACAGTCACGTCTCCTAACGAATCTAAGGTAAGAAGCTTACATTAGAAACGGCAGAGATGTGAGGAAGCGATTGCCGGTGTGATTTCCTGGCCTTTTCCGGAGTCTGCATTTGCATTAAAAAGGCTCCGAGACAGTGAACGCACCGTGGACGCTTAAAGGACCTGTGCTATATCTGGAAATAATCAAGTGTTTTTCTAAAGTTGTCTTTCACAGATGAATCAGTGCCAGCGACAACAAAAAACTTCGCAATCTGTTCCGCACAGTCCATCCACTGTTGTCGCGGGCAACAACGCTAGACGCTAGAAAAGGACCCAGGTGCAGTAAACAGCCTCTCTTCACACTCGCTGGCAAGAAAAGAAACCCAAAAAAGATTCAGTTATTGTGAGCGACCGACTCGCTCGCTTAAACAGACACAGCGCAGCAAACGCCTCCTGAACCAGAGTCCGGGCCCATCGTAATAGCTAATAGCTGACTCAAAGGCAGCATCTCACCTCTCTGCTGATGTTGACCAGCACCAGAACGCGTCCCACCGGCAGCCGAGGCGCATTTATGGAGGCAGTTCAGTTTATTGGACCTTAGACGCGGTCCGGTTCCATATTACGACCCTCTTCACACAGTGCAATGATACAGACTGAGTGGAAGTCTCCTCCTCTTCCTCTGGTCTGTACAAAGGGAGCTACAGGCAGTTTTACTTTTGTTTGTGTATCTTTTGGGACAAAACGAACACTAAGGCTAAACCTAGTTTGTAGACGCTGCAGTTTAGCTGACTCGCCTCTCTCCCTGACCTTTCTGAAGTCTGGATGAAGCGAGTGGGCGGCAACAGATCAGCCCGTCTCCAGCAGGTGCAGCTGACTGGGATTTTAATGAGACTCGCCGAGACGACGCGTCTTCATTGGGAGCTTTTCCCACCGCCAGCTCCAGTGACGGCTCATAAATCAGAAGTGAAACTTTAATACACATCCGCTTCCTCACCGCAGGTTTTGACGGATACACAGTGATGCTTACATTACAAGCCTCCTTCAAGGACCATCGGTTTACGTCAGATTAGATTTTCCACCATTTTGAATTCCTCCCGGTGGCGAGAAACAGACTCCGGTGCACACGCGTGATCGCGACTTTTGTTTTCCGTGCTGCAGTGATCATGTTTATTCATGTTTAACCTCTCACAGTGCCGTATATTTGGAAAGCACAATGTAGAGGATTCCTTTTATCAGGGATTGGGGATTTGACTTGATTCGCCGTTCCCTGTCAAATCCAAGACTTTTTAAATCTACAAGTCTGCAGCCGGTGCCTGGAAGGAAACAGCTGAAGACGTAGCGTTATCTCCCTCCCCATCCGGCTGGCATCCGCACATCCGTGATGACATACCAACAGGCTTACCTAGGCCCCGCGGTGAGTCACGTTCATTCTACGTGAGCCGCTTCCCACTGATCGGCCCAGATGGCGTCCGCGTCGTCTGCTCGTCGGGTCGCGGCGGATCTGCTATTTCTAATTTGCGTTTTTCACCCGGGAAACGCCGCGCGCGTTCAGCGAGTCGGGTTCTTTTCCGGGCGCCTTCCTCGGCCGCAGGTTCGGTCGGCACGTCATACACGGGAGGATTATACGCTTTTCTCCTTGCTCTCAGTCTAATCTGCTCCCTGACCGCCCCCCCCCCTCGTTGCCATGCCACCACATCTCGCTGTAATCGCACGGAGCTCGATGGCCGCCGTGATAAGAGTCTGCAGGCTGTTTATATGCTGCCTGCAAACTTCTGCTTTCACACCCACCGGACTGTTTATTGACACAAACGGAGCAGTCGTATATGAGAGCCAGGATTTCAGGAGCATATTTTAGGATATTTCTGTTTTAGTTGTTCTTCTTGCAAGCTCATCACTATTTACCTTTTTGTCTTTATAAGTTTTTTGAATTATACTCTATAGCTCCCCTGAAGCTTTTAGTATACAATCTGAAACACAACAAAACTGAATAATTTATATTTTTGTAATGTCGTGTTTTGTTTTGTCTCTTTGTTGCAACAAAACAAGTTAATCTGGAATATTTGGAAAATGTCTTGCAGTGTTTGTAATAAGAAGCATCTTTAAATCAGCAGGAAGAGACAGAAGCAAATATTACTAATGGACGACTGAATCAGTTTAGATACAGTATCTAATCAAGCATTTTCATTAAAAGTATTATTTTGAGAACAAGCCTGAGGAAACTGCAACAGGAAAAGCAACTTGCTCCACAAATTACAGTTTGTGACAGAGACTGGAGCCGTTTGTTGCTTGGCTGCATTTAAATGAGTTCAGCGTTGGATTTTTTTTTCCTCTGTTGTCATAATCACAAATGAGCGACCATGGAGTCTGTGCTAGCAGGTTGGACAGAGGGCTGAAAAATCTGCTGCGCCGTTGAAACGTAATTAATATCAGCCAGAAAGCCTTTAAAAGTCTGTTGGTGCAGTGCTACAAAGCAGCTGAGCTACAGTGGCTGCAGTGTCTGATCCTGCTGGACACCCAACAAAGGGAGGAGCGCTATTAGCAGCATTAGTAAACACAGAGGAGAGGCCTGCTTCCATGCAGGGAGCCGTCTCTGCCTTTAAGAAGCATCCTTTTTCTGCTTGTCGTCCCCCGTCTGAATGCATGTTAAATGAGCCGCCTGTGGCTTTACTAAAAATTTCATGTCATCTTCTACTCGTGCGGGGGCAGGGTTTCATCAGACGAGCGGCGCGTCTGGTTCAAGAGTCACCGCTGTGCCTCCCGTGCGGCCCCGAGTCCTGGCTGCCAGCGCTGCGATGGGCCGGGGTGGGGGGGGGGGACAGATGGTCTAACGCGTGATCTAGCTGGAGGTCCAGAGCTGAACCCCGGTGGGGGGGGGAGGGGGGCCTGGCAGCTGACGACTCTGGCCCCGCGTTCACAGTCACTGTGGGGACTCCAGCAGCGGCTGGACGGGTCGGGACCGCCCAGGCGTCGGGCCCTCTCCTCGGACCCGCACGGCGACTGCTTCAGCTGATCTGCGGCTGCAGGTCGTTGCTGTCGCACAAACACAAGGATGAAGCAGCTATGGGTGATGCGAAGTGAGCGTGGACGCTGGGGGAGAGATGCGGCGATGACGGCGAAGTTGCAGCACGTGTGTGGCGCGACTGCGGCGTGCAGCTCATAGCGGAGGGGATTCATCCAGTCATTGTAGATCAAGTCACACTGTGGCGGACGCATTGACAGAGGAACGCACTTCTTTCAGCGAAGCCGCGGCTCTGCGCGGGTTGATGGAAATTGAGCTTCGCCGGGCCCGTGATGCACCCGGGTGGGCTGAAAAGGCCGCGCTTTGTGGCGCTGACGGGCGGCGGCGGGGATGAGCATTCACGGCGGCGCGGCGTCAGGAGAAGGTCACCGAGGACTCGACGCTCAAAGAACAGACAAAGTGACTGGTTTGTCTCCGAGTCTAGTTGCAGGACATTATTATTTTCCTCAGCTTGCTCAACGGGAGGACGGGCCTGCACGGTTTTCTCCCCCGCTGTAGCTCCTAGCTCCCTGACAACACCCGGACGGCAGACTAAAAATACAGCTCCTCTCCCAGTGTCAACAGTAGCTGGTATTTGCTGAGGGAGAATGGCTTTATATCCACACAGCAGTAACTGTGTGTGTGTGTGTGGGGGGGGGGTACATACATGAGGGTGCTGCTCAGCCAGCTTGATAAATACCACACGATGACAGATCTTTGTTGCAGAGCAGCAGTTGGGGCCTGACACTCCAAAGACCAATTTCAGACTGTTAACAAGGCCCGGCCCAGGAATATCTCACAGCGAAATGTCACCCGGCCTCCCTTCTCCTCACCTCCCCCCGCTCCCCCGCTCGGCGCCGCCCGCCCTCGCCTCTCCCATGGACATTCAGCCAATTGTAGTTCCCCGCTTTCGATTTACCGAGCGCGTTGCCTCGCTCCGCGGGGTGCCGCCCTGAGGGATTGTGGGTAGGCAGGAGCCGCGGCCCGGCCGGGTCCGTGGAGGGCTGATAACCTTTCAGGGTTGCCTCGGCGCCCTGTGTAAAGAACAATCAGCGCTTATCAGCGTCGACTGCAGGCGAATGCTAATTTGGTGACATGCGGCGGGAGAGACAATAACTTTAGAAGAACTTCAGCTCGTTGACAATTATTGACTTTTTGCTGTGTTCAGTGATCCACTAAATATAATAATTATATATAAATAATAATTTCCTGATATTTATAAGCTTAAATATCTGCCTGTATCTTATTAATATGATCTTATTCACATCACATTGCTCAAGACTCGGTCCCCTTTATTTTGCACTGGTTCAAGCTCGAGTGTTCTGTTGGTAGGAAAAGTGACAGTGACCAAAGAGTAAAGAGTATTAGTACTTGACGCAGTACAAAATAAATGATGTCTAGCCTAGAACGACACAGACAGAATTCATACCAAATTTATAAAAGTCAGCACTGGTTCTGTTTAGATCTTAAAGAAGAATACATCAAATGCCACAGTAGCCCAATACATTCTATTTGAACTAGAATCATGTATCTGAAATTACCTGAAAACCCTTTGTGAAGCTGGCAACGGGAAAAATGTATCATTCTGCAGTTATGTCAGATTCTTTGCATTAGCAGATGCAAATATCAGTGACAATAACTTCCTTCTGGCTCATATTTTCTCACCGCGCAGCTCGAATCGTGCGGAGCCGCCAGTGGTGCGAGATGTCTCCTTGCCTGGAGTCGGAGGTCTGCAGCCTGTTGTTCAACCGATCCGGCTGGACCTGCACCCGGGGCAGCGGTCGCATCAAGACCGTGACGGTAAGACGCTGCCTTCCTTCCTTGGTTCCCAGGAAGGGGGACATTTGATTACAGCCCCAGTGTTCCAGTTACAGTCTCCTCTGGACGCTGATGGTAACTTCAGGACGCATTCACATGTGAACATGGCCACCATCATTGCCTCTGACCCACAGCTGTTGTCTGCTCTGCAGCCAATAAGAAGGATGTCTAAAAGCTGCATTATAAGTGCCTCTTTGCCGGCATCCCATTAAATTGGCAAAAACCTTGTTTTATTGTTCTTCATTCTATCTGGAAAAAAACTGCTTGATACATCTCATAGTGAAAACACTATAACGCTGAATTCTAATTGGAACTACTTTGAATGCCCCCAACTCTGTGACCTCTCCCTGACTTTCCCAGAGATGTAAATGAACACAAAGCATGCTGAATTTTTTAAGTCCTCAATATGGTGGCATCTGGTCCTGCAGGCCGCTCTTGCGGAGCCACATGCATCCAACGCCCCAGAGCTGCCAATGCTGCAGCGCGACCGGGCGGCCATTAAGTCTGCTTTGATTCAACAGTGAAAGGAAACACAGGAGGCACAAACTCCTTGTCTTCTCTGTTTAAGTAAAAATGAACTTTTTGGCTGGTTCACATATTATTATAGCAGGGAACCATTACGGTTTATCTAGTCTGTGAACCTGTCGCCATGGATACACGTCTCTATTTGCTCTCGAGTTCACATTATACTGGACCATTTGGCAGTTTCTGCTATGCAGCTCTGTGCTCACTGGAAAATGGGGAGTTCTCTGTTCTCGTTGTTAAAAGACCAGCTGGTACAAAGGGTCAGACGTCACAGATTCAGCTTTTCAATTTACATTTTCTCCACTTAGTGTTTATTTGCTACCGGTTGCTGTGCTTTTATTTTCTTTCATTCTCTCTCTGTTTTGACCTCATCATCTGCAAATGCAGCATCATTCCTCAGCAGTATTTCAGCGCCGACCATGTACTTTGGAAATCTCTTGTCTAGAACAGCTGAATTAAAAAGACCAGCTCAGTTCAAACAGCAGCAAATACGCAGATATCTGCCTCAGGTATGAATGTGCCACAGAGCGAGCGAGAGAGCGAGAGAGAGGCTAAAGGAATGAGGAGGATGTAACTCACACAGACAGACCATGTGAAACTGCACAATACAACATGTTGATGTCAGCAAGAGATGACAAGAAGGGCCGAGTGGGAGAGACTGTTGTCCTCATCACCAGGTACAGGCTAAAGGTCAACCTGTGACTGGGTCGTGTGATTTCTCTCTCTCCTGCTGTCTCCCCGCCTCGCTCGCCCGCTCCTCCACCGCCTCCGTCCAGCAGCCCTCGGCAGCAGCGACGCATTTTACGCACGCATTCCCGCCGAGCTGTGATCTACACTGACAGCACACTTAGGTTAGTGTTTTGCTTTTGTACATACATTAGCGAAAAAGGCAAATTATGCGTCCGGGCCACATTTTTACAATTAGCTGTCACTGAGGAGGGATTTACTGCAGGAGCTAATCACAAGCGATGCAGCTGTTTTTTTTTTTTTTTTTTTTAAGGCAAGGCTTTGGCAGCAGGGGTATTTGTTGTAGGACCTGAATGGGAGTAAAGAACATTTTGCAAGATGAATGAATATGTGAAATCAATGAGGAGGATTGATTAGGCTGGAGCAGGGCGAGCGAGACGCATGAGAGAGAGAGAGAGAGAGAGAGCTGGCCAAGCTCTGTCCGTCCACATCTGTGTGCAGATGTCTGTGAGAAGCAGAGTGAGGTGTGGGAGTTTTAATTGTGAGAGAATCTGTCTTCACGTTCACATAATTAGCAATCAGTGTAACAATGTGGGTTTGTCAAAGCTGACAATGGCTGCAGTCATTATTCCCGCAGCGGTGGACTGGATTGAAGAACAGTACAGTAGGTGGAGGTGAAAGAAAGCTGCTGAAAGAAAAGGGACAAATGGTCCTGGTTGCTTCGCAGCAACCGGAGGGACGATGGAGAACATCTGGCTCATCTGGAAAAGCAGCAGCGAACGTGTGAAACCCACGCTGAACGCTGGATGTTGGTCTGATAAATGCATTTGTTGGCTTGGAGTGCAGTGGATGTGAACCTCTGGCTGCAGAGGCCAGTAATGTTTGTCTAGTACCACTTAAACACATTTGCTTGTTGACTTCCTGCCTCTTGTTTTTCAGGCATCGTGCCTGAAAGTAAGACACGTTTTTGCAGTGCCGTTTTTTTTTTTTTTTTTTTTTTGCTTCTATGACAAAGACTATATAAATGCACGTATCCTGTGAGAAATCAAAACTCTAAAGTAAGAAAAGAAAGTGAAATACACATTTTTACTGATGAAAAATATAAAACCAGCTTGAACCACAATGAATAACAATCATACAGGGATCAGCTTTAAATCCAACAATTGCAGGAGACGAGACGCTGTTCTTCCACTCGCCTCATGCATAACGCTGGATTCAGTAAAAGGCTGACCTCTCAAATATGAAGTGAGCAACAATAATTATTTTTTTAGCACAAAACTCACAACTTTTAATTAGTAATTAGTTTCTATTCATCGTGGACTCTCACATGTCTCTTCAGACGCAGCTTTTATTCCTCTAAGATGCAGATTTAATTTCTTTAATGATTTAATGAACCACCAAGACCAAACTTAATCCATTTAAAAAAATGACTATACAAACTCATCCAATATTCAAATTACGTTGTCATTTATCCAGTTTTTTTTCTGGGTTTTAAGCACATACGTTGAAAAGAAATCAACTTTTTATTTCTGTGTTGCTGGGCTTCGATCGCAACGCCAACGTGTGTTGAGGAGGTGACGTTCATGTAGACGTGCGGCTGCTTAGACGCTCACCCACCTGTGTGTGCATCTCACGGTGGCTCTGCCAGGTCACACACTCCAGCCTCACCTGCTAATGGGGTTTGAATATGCAGCCCACTCTCCACTGCCAGCTCGCCATTAATATGAATCACTCTCTGGAGGCCCCCCCAAACAAGCTGGCAATTTGTCTTCACTAGTGAGACACTGAAAGGTCCACATATGATATTCTCCGAGGTGGAAAGTGCAATGCGGTGGAGGTGAGAGAGGGGGGGGCTCGGATTCATACACTCCGACGGAGGCTGTGGATGCGATTTGCCAGGTGAGGAGCGCGTGAATGTACGGAGGGTGAAAATGGCCCTCGGGTGGAAAATTCGACAGACAAAATTTGGGAGGGTGAAATTATTTTCCTGATTTCAGGGAAGCGGGAGGATCGCGAGATTGCACCGCTCGCTCCCCGCGTGGCACGAGCTCTGCCGAGAGCGCCGCCGGGCGCCATTATCGGCGCTCGCTAACGAGGCGCCGGGCTCCAATTAAGAGCCACGCCTGTCGGAAACGCCGGTTTGGAGCGGGACGTTCCAGATACGATGCTCAGGGCTCACTTCACTAAACAGAAAGAGCCTGCATTTTCTAATGCAGGCACTCAGACCCTGTGATTGGCACGTATTACAACTGCACCCCATCCCTCAGACAATGCTCAGCGGTAGCTAGGAGGAAAAAAAGCCTCCTACTCCCACACAACAAATGCCACTGCTCAGCTAGTGTGTGGCCTGGAGAGAAGCAGGCCAGCTGCACTTGGGCGGTTTTTGCCAAATGAAGGGGAGATGCAAAATGAACAACACACACACACACACACACACACACGGCACGACCTAGTAGGTCAGAGAGACTTGCATCACATTTTCTAGCAGCCTCCTTTTTTCTGCTTTGGTGGCCCTCCTCCAGCGATGTGCTCTTTGTTCCAGCAAAAAAAATAAAAAATTAAAAAATAAAACTAGTGGAGTGTGTGTAGTCCTGCCAGTGTTTCTGTAAACATGAGGGCGCCATAGTCGGTTAGTTTGAAACGATGCCACGCAGCGCAAAGTCCTGCACGTAGGAGGAAGAAACCCCAACGTGAAAATGGCGTGAAACCTGAGTTTGAGGAGAAAACATTCAGACACGTTGTTCAAAGGCAGAAAAAGTGTCTTCGCGGCGCCTCATCGATAGAAACGTTAACGTCCGGCTATAAAAACATCCACCTCTTGTGAAAGAAGCGGGGAGATGATCTCGTTGCCCTGTCGTTACGTAACACGCGCTCGCGCCTCCGCCGCGGAGGCTTCGCGTGTGCGTTGTCATGGTCACAGCCCGCGTCAACAGCGGCAGACTCCTAATGAGCCGCATCCTGCCGTCAACTGGCCATTAGAAACGCTGCTGACACTGTTTTTACAAGTCACACGCGTATTCTCCATAACTGAATTTAAATCATTTGCTTTTTCGGTTGATTCGTGTTCTGAATCCGGTTTCTCCTCGTCCTCTCAGGCGGGGTTGGTCACGTAGCTGTTTTCCGGATCTAACGCGGACGGATCCGTATTCTCAGCGGGACGCCATCTTCAGATTAAGGTGGTCTCCGATGGCGACGCCGCTTCCATTAGACGCCGCGCCTCTGAGGCCAGCGGCATTAATTTGGTTGAAGTAAAACGCGTAATGAAAGAAGTAAAGTAGGTTGTTACTCTAATAGCAACGAAGTCTCTGAAGGATGTGGCCCGAGTAAAAGGATGCGTTATAAATAGCCGTGCTCTTAAAGCGGCGGTGAAATATTAGCGGGGAAATCAGGCCTGGAAGTCATTAGAGGAGCGTTTGCGTCGACGAAACGCACGGTCGCTGTGAGACTCACAGTGCTAATTTAACGTGTTTGGTTGAAGCAGACAGAAAAGACATTTTCCTTTTTTACAGCCGTGTGCACCAGGAGACGACCCGGAGAATAATTGAAGCGGATTTTTAATTAACATTCACTCTGGCGGCTCGGTTGCGCCACTTTGACGCCCGCTGCGCCGCAGACAAAGCAGCGGGAGTCGGGCCTTTGCGTTGTGTGATGCGCTGGCTCACCTCCAGGCGTCTGCAGACGTCGCCGCTCGTATTTTATCTGACAGCGCGTCCCGGCGTCCCCGGGGATAACGCGCTTTACGTCGGCCGCGCTGCCCTCGAAACAAATGACTGACGTCGGATCCGCACGCGACGTGCAAACAACGCGCGTGGGGGGGGGGGTCACGCGCTTGGTTTCAGTTTCCATACGCGTCGCCTATTCATCAAGCGGAGGCAAGAAAGATGCACTGGCCTCATCATCTCTTTGTTGTGGCGCCGTCATCAGTCTGAAGACTCATGCGGAAAATATATTGAAATAGGTTTGATTGATTGTGATGCTCAGACTCTTCCACCTGTGTCCTCCGAGGCGTTGGGTTATTGAAGCGGCTGCCGTGGTTACATACAGTACAGTCACTAACATTGTCTTTGATTTGCATTCACGGGTTGAAGCCAGCAACACGTGGCTTTGCTTTGTTTGTTTTCCTGTCATCGTCTATTAGTCCCTTTGTTTCCCCGCTTTGCTGAGGCGTTCGCTGCCCCCCCTGTTGTCTGCCAGGGTCGGGGACCGAACGCGGCCCCCCCTCCTATTTGAAGCGCTGCCATCGCCGGGCTTTGAAGCGCCGTACCTCAGTGCGTCTCCAGAGCTTTGCCTTGAATGAAACTGTCAAAGCCACAGGCCACATTTTAACACAGTGATACAGAAAATGTGTCAGCGGCGCGGACGCGTTAAAGCGCACTCGACAACAACAAGGCCTCGTTTGACTTCTGGATCCACTTCTTATTCAGGTTTAATAAGTTGTTTGTACTAATAATATTACAGCCTTCAGCAATGATTCATTTGAAAAAGTATTCATCAAACGTGAGTTTTTAGCATTGAAGCTGCCTGACAGTCTCTCATGGCGGCAAACTGACAACATGTGTCTCTTTACGCTGTCGTTCTCCTCCACTCACGCCTTTGAAATCCCTTATTTTCCGCGTTGTCTGCGTAACGACCCCTGCCGCCGCAGTTAAACGCAGACAGATGCTTTGTAGCTAAGTTTTGCAGCCGCTCCTGAGAGGAAGCTCCGGGTCTGATGCGCCGCTACCCGTGAACATGGGGTTCAGCGGGTCCGTGCTGTCGCTGGGTCTGTTAGCCTGATAACAACAGCTGCGAGCCTCCAGCTGATGAAACCGACCGGGTCCACTCGTTGGGAGGGACCCCGGGGACGGATCGGAGCCGAGCGGCCGCTGGTGAGACTCGTTCCCACGGGCGCCAAGCGAACGGGCGGCTGCGTACCTGCAGTGCTGAGGATTATGTTTGTGGCGCGTGAGGCAATACAGTATCTTAAAAAAATACTTTGATCCTAAAATATGCCGCGTTGGCGATAAGAAAAGACGCTAATTGAATCCTTTAATATTTCTGCCAATCTCCACTGGCACTCGCTCAGAGATGCGAGCAGCGCACCTCGCGTGAACCGTGGAACTTTATCATTCGTGCGCAGCGCTCGGTGTTTACAAGTGATGCTGATGATGCGTGTGCACCCGGAGCTCAGCGGCTGCGTCCAAATGTTTCAATCGCAGCACAGCATAACCAATTAGCAAAGCCTTTATCAGTGAGCTCTCGCTCTCTCTCTCTCTCTCTCTCTCTCTCTCTCTCTCAACCCTTATCTGTGGATCTCGCTTATCCCTCGTGCCAGGAGATGAATATGTCTTTGATGTCCTTGGATGTTGTGTACAGTAAACACCAGAGGTGGTGAGCGCTGTTTACCCGCGTGCACGGCGGGCAAACGGGCCGGTCCCGCGGGGCCGCGCTCACCTTGTTGTTACCCTTTTAATTAGTAGGAGCAGTTAATAGCTCCTGCCGCCGCCGCTGCCACCTCAGCGCTCTGCGGCGGCTTCAAGGATCGCCGCGATCGATGGCCGAGGGTTGAAAGCGCCTTCGAGGCGGTTGCTGGCGAGAAATCCAACCACGCGGCGTTCCGTGCGCAGGAACCTGTTGGGCAGGTGTGTCGACGCCTCGTCTCCTTTTCTGGGATAACGAGGCCTCTCGGCCAGGTTTACGTTCCCTCTCCTTCAAACATGAATCTAATCAAAAAGCAGAGGGTTTGTTCTAAAGATTCTATTGTGCCCTTATAAGCTTTTACCCCCCCAATGCCTTTGCTTGTTTTGATTTAAAGATGCAGCAGGAGTACTTAGCATTTAGATGACATGCTGCGGGAGAGCCGTGATGGATCAGGGGCTTTGAGAGGACTGCATTTCTTCGACAGCGCCGCCTGAGTGCCAGTCGCCGGGTCGGGCCGACGTCGGGGGGGGGGCAGCAGAATACCAAGCGTGTGTGTGCGCCGCGGAGACGCCGGGGCGGCCGCAGGGAATGCCAATGCACCGGCCAGACAGCCGTCTGGCCTTGACTCCTCCGATTGGCTAAACACATCATTAGCTTCCTGATTATGATTAGCCGAGTCATTATCTACACAAAAAGGGCCCATTTGCCGATATTAGGACGGCATGGGAGCTGTTTTCTCCCTGCCATCGAGGGGAAAACGTGTTTCCACGTGTCCTCCTAAGGATGCATGGAGGCAAGTTGTTGTTTACAGAGAAACAAATCATCCTGTCCTGCACCTAATGTGCTCTAAATTTCTCTGTGTGCATAAAATGGCCTCTCGCTCGGTAATGAGCACGAGAAGGTGGCCTTTACTTTACAATGCTGTATTTTCTGCTCGTAGGGAGACGCTGCATCGGCATAGGTTGAAAAACTGTCCCAGAATTAAATAACCTTTGTCTTTTTTTTTGTTTTCCCTTAGATATAATTGGAATATCTGGGCTTTTAAATAGCCTCAAACCTCAGCGAGGACTTGCCCCCTGTTCGTCTGATGCTGACCTTTCCTTAATTTCCCTTTCAGCCTTTACCCAAGGAGCCGTCGTAGGATGCCAGGGAAAAACAGCAGCAATGTGAGTTTTTAATGATGTGTTTTATTGTAATTGGTATACAGAGTGTTTAACGGAAGGTTCAGGTCACTTTGACATTCAACCAAGGAAGAAAAAACACTTTAATTGCTGTGTCTTGCAGAAATAGTAAGTTTTAAAGGGGAACTTGATGCCTCCATTCTCAGCTGAACAGAAATGCCACCGGTGTATATTCATCACGCTCTGCCTTCACATCAGAAGAACAATCATACAGAACTTGGGCACGAACCAATGGAATCCACCGTTTCCCATGATGGAGACACTTGGATGAAAAAGGAAGAAAAAGACAAAGACGCTTATCAAAATTTTAAAAAACGCATGTTCGATCAAAACTGAAAAGCTTCAAGTGCACAATTTCTTTAATTGCAATAAAAGACAACAGTCTTTTATTGGGATGTTTTTGACAAAGCTCCTATAACATTTTAAAAGCTGTTCAGTAAATAGAGTTTCCTACCTGTAGGATGGGGTTGTCTGCTTTACATTCTTCTAAAATCCTAAGCAAGAGTCAAGAGGAGGTTAGCCTCGCTCCACAGGCAGGTTATGTTTACTGTTTACCCCCCGAAAAACAAGGGAATGTGGTAACGATGAAACAGAATTCCTCCGGAGAAAACATTGACTGAGTATCTGCAAAGCTTTTATATTCCACAAAACCACAGGCGTGTGGAATCTGCATGCTTTATGTCTCCTAGCCAGTGTTCTAAGATTGATTTTCCCTCTTCCACCAAGAAAACAAAATGAATCATGCACAATTACCAAGGACGGGGAGGAAGGGGGAATCGGGGGCGTCATAAATATTTATTTGCCAGCCCTGGAAATTTGTGCAGTTCTGTGAGGTTTTGCCAACTCATATTTAAGCGTCTGAATGATTTATGTGGGCAGTCCTGGGTGTCACATTTGTCCACTGTCACCCTGAATCATTTATGGATTAACATTTATGGATTTATCCATGTGACATATTCATGGCAGACTTCTATTATCATCCAAATGAATTTCTTGACCAAAGGGTCGGCTAAATTAGGTCATCAGCTGCAGGATTACAATGGAGGTGAATTGCACCCTTTGGATAAAGGAGTCGTTTACACTGGACTGTTGTAAATGAGTGAGGAATAAATGTTTACCTGTTTATTATTAAGGTCATTTCATTTCAACTGCGTTCTCCTGAATTGGCTCCACAAGCAGACTAACTATCGTATGGAGGGATGTGGGTCTTATCTGTCCTCTCTTTCGCTTCTCAACAGGTTTGCTGACTTCGATGCTACAAAAAAGGAACTGAGGCCAATCACTCCACCTGAACATTGTGTCCATTCACCAACGAGGATCCAAACATTTAAACCAGGCTTGTTCTTCGGCAAAATAAATAAGTATAAATATCCCCGAGCCCCTCCAGCCCCCACAGTGAGAGACTTGGCTGAGCAGCATGGTTCATCTTCACTGCAACCCAATCATAGGACAAAACCCCTGCAAGGAGCAGTAACAGAAGTACATAGTGTTTTTTCCAATATTCGTTTGTTTTCTGCCGTCTCATCTCATCCGCGGACGACAGCCCCTTGGAGACTTTTCACACCTCGGCTCCATTGGGACTTCGTCAGAAGCCGCCGTCTCATCACCTTTGCTCTCGCCGCCGTGAAGCCGTGCGGGTTTCCGTTCCGCAGCTCGATGCTACGTGGCCGTGGCCTGACTGAGGTTGAGCCAGGCCTTTTACCCGCTTCGCTCAGCCGGAGGAGTGAAACTTTACAAGGCTGCGGCCTCCAGCATCTCCGTATACAAACACACGGGACAAACGGCGTGAACGCACAGGAAAGTCTCCAAAATAAGGCACAAAAGACGTCAGAGACCCATTAAAGGTCACGAATAAAGGTCACGGTGGTGAAATGTGGACATTTTGGCTGACCTGGCTCGTAACTTGTGTTTTTTCTGTGGTGCCAACGTAGATTAGAAGAGTAGCTTTTGTCAATGAACATCGCACATCTTGTCCTCACCACCGGGAGCGTTCGACAGATGTGGACCCCTGGCTTGATTTAATGGTCTTTACTGTTTGTGTGTGCATGAGTGTGTGTGTGTGTGTGTGTGTGTGTGTGTGTGTGTGTGTGTGCGTGTGTGTGTGTGGGGGGGGTTGGTTGTGTGTGAAGGTGTGTGCGTGTGTGTGTGCACATCTAAAGATACACTGTGAAATAAGTCATATCCAATACATTATTCATACTGTTGTATAGTTTCGGGACATGCGCAGACCAGAGCGCAGCATCTGGCAAAACAAAAACATTTGTGACTTTACAGATGTTGGACTTCATCTGAATCTTTCCGAATGAATTCTAGGTTTGCTCCTTCTTTTCTTTGTTGTCCTTTCTTTAGTACATAGAGATATTTATACTGGGGGGAAAATAATATTGAAACTGGGGAAAGATCTAAAATATGTCACATAAGTTAAATTCTGTAATTAAAATCAGTTCATGTGTGAATAAATGTATTTCAGAGTTCTTGTCTAAACTAACTGTGTTTTGTCATGAAATGTTTTCGTCAATAGCTCCTGTAATAGCAGCGTCCCGTGTGGCGGAGCAAGATAAATAATTTAAAGGAGGCGCACAGCAGGTGCTTTTCTGAAGAGTTAGACTCAAAAAAACAGGAGAACAGTACGAAATCAGACCCCAAAGCAGTATGTTGTGATTTCTATCTTTATTTAACATCAGTCTCTAACACAAAATCAAATAATCTGCTAGTGTCAGCAGCCCTATGGATGTACAGTGTTGCTATTATACATTTCTACTTGCTGTTTTTTTGGTCCTTGTATTTAAAATCATCTACGTGTCCGTCTCATTTATGCATTTAGGGATATAAGGACAGCACATGTTCCCGGGAGCTGAAGAGCGCGGTGTTGGTGAGTCTGTGCACGTCGTGCGTCTTCATTTGTGCCCTCTTCGCTTCACTATAAATAAACTGTCCCTTTGATTTTAATCAAAGCAGCGAGAGCCGCCGCGGCCGCTCGCTCGCTGCAGGTCGGCAGCAGCTAGTAAAGGCAAGATCAGAAATTAACTGCTAAAATTACCTTTAGAGTGCCTGAAGCAGCACATCTCACCCCTCAATTCATCATCCTTTCAGAGCTGAGAATGCATCTGACTCATAGTGGCAGAGTGGGAGTTTGGATATATGCAAGTATGATTGCTATCTTTGTAGCAAGTGTGAGCTGAGGGAGCAAATGCTTCACACATCGGAAACGGTGTCGCAAATAACTCTAACTCCCCATTACCTAAGATAACGTAGATAATGGGTCGGTTCTGGTACCATTTTACAAAATTGGCGTATGAATAAAGTCAATGAGCAAAAATTGCAGAATATGTACAATATTCTTCATAAGTGTGTGGTGCGTGGTGCTTCGTAACGTGGCCACTTTCCAAAAATGTAAATACGCAGCAAGATGCGTTATAATTATATGTTCCCCGGGGCAATATGCTCTTTTAATTGAAAACCAGCAGCCTTCTAGATATAAGTAGTTATTTTGAACAGTGCTCCATCAAAGCTGAGCTCAAGTTAATCGACAATATATATTATCATTAAATGATATAGCATTAAATGACACAGTGTTTTAGAATGAAACGCATTTAAAATGGGGTCATGTATTAAATATACTGTATGCTTATAATTGTTTAAGGCTGTAACGTTTTATAAATGTTATGATATTTGGGACAAAAGCCTTCTGACAATAACTAAGTATAGCTTCAGATGTTAGAATGATTAGAGCTTTTAAACCTTCCTCCTCTTTTGCTTTTTTGTTATTCAAGGAAGAAATTATTAGATTTCATTGCGTAGAAACAGATCATATTTGCAATGAGAAAGGTCAAAATATAGCATCCAGTTTCCTGCTGAAGCTGATTATGTGTTCCTTTTGTCTGTGGGAGAGACGTGTGTTTTCGCTGCTGCTGCTGAGCCAGTATTCCCACTCACCTCCCACTCAGTCAGAGATGTTCTTTCAAACAGGCCCTGCTGCTGCCTCCTTCATTTTCAATGTCTGTCTTGCCGTCTCATGCTTGTGAATGTGGGCCGCTGTCGGCGTCAACAAATGCTCCGATGGTGGCAACCTTCCTCCTGCCAATTACGATACTGTGTGTTCACTGGATATGTGAAAACCCGTACTTAACCACAACAGAAGCCACCACCACAGCGTGTGTGTTCTGGTTGCATGAAGAGAATTACCGTTAGGTGGCTTTTCATCTTTTAGGGTTTATTAGAAGAGCGCATTAGAGTTGCTTGTTTCATAATGTATTATACTGTGTTACAATCTGATGTCGCAGATATGAGCTTTAGAGCAAATTACCTTCCTACACACATTATGATCAGAAAATGTGATTAAGGTCACCAATTAGTGCCACAGCAGCGACGTGGGAATGATCAGAAACGGGAGCGTGCGCACGTGAATGACTGTAAATCACGGAACAGCAGCGGCGGTTCGGGATCGAAAGAATGACCCAGAGTCGTGACAGCTGTCTCTTTTTAAGTGCACAGCCGCTGAAATGTCACCGGGCATGTGTCAGAATCACAAGTCCCAGACAGTGGCGGCCGATAACAAGCCTGGTTGAAATGAAGCGCCGGCTCATGTGGGACATCGGACCCCTGACGGGGCCGGCGTTTCAGGGCCGCGGGGCCGGGGTCGCTGCGCCTCCGCGCCGCCGCTGAGGCCTCTCGGCTCACAATAGATCCCCGGCCGAGCCTAATGAGACGCAAACACCCCCGCGAGGCTCAGCCCCACTCGCTAAACACAGCATCGTTGAACAGCACCGCAGTGTAGCAAATTAGCATTTATGCCCACATAAAAATCCATTTACTGATCCATTAGCTTAGCATAGTGCTAATGAGTTGCCGGTGATGACTCGCTTGGGACTCTAGTTTAGTTGGAGTCGTTGTTAAATAAGGCAGCGGCCTCGTAGCCTGCATTGCTAAATCGTCTTCATTATTTATGTCTCACATTCTTCCTTTTTTGACATTATTATTATTATTTTGCCCGTTTTCAGACACTGCCCAGACTCGTGCATGTTCGACGTGTGGGGGGGGGGGGGGAAGCTGAAGCGCTGCTGTCACATTAAATCAGGTCTCACTATCCGTCAAGCTAATGATGAGGAGGCGGATGCGTTCGACAAATACGACCCGTTCCGGAGCAGCACCTGCTGCAGAACCCTCTTCACGCCGAACGCGCAAAGTAGAATGGAATCTAGTTATTATTATTTCCTCGCTCCTTGCTCCGTGTCATCACAGCAGATATAATGTCCCGCTGCAACCTGCTGGGGGTGCGGCTCACCCGCCAAGACACGTAGATGAATTAAACGTCACTCACGCCGAATGGAAAGCGGGCGCAATCGCATCAGCATCCCGGGGAAAGCGTTCCGTCTCGGCCCGGGGTCGGCGGCGGCGCCGTCACGCTGGGGGGAGGCGCCTCCGGGGGGAGAGATGAAGGTATAAAATGGTCGTTTTGCTGGAGCAACACGAGCTAATTTATCATTCTCCAGGGGTCAGCGACGCTCCCCCGGTTGTGAATTTTAATGTTGTTTTTTATGGGTCTTAATAAACTCGGTTTTGCTGCGAGCGCCTATGCGGAAGAGCACAACATCCTTCACTCGGCTCATTTAGTGAGTCAAGGAGAGAGGGTCCAGGGCCAGATTTAACCAGCGGAATCATCCTTTCCACACACTAACAGGAGGTGGAATAGTTAGGGTCAGCGTGTTTTGCAACACGCGTCAGCAACGCGTGTTTTGAGGCCACGTCTCACCAGTGAACAAGTCACAATCATTTCATCCGTGTACCTTTGTTATGTAGAATATTGCTATGTAAGAAAGGCAAAATGTCTCTCTTCGTAATTCGGTCTCCATTCAATATTCTTGTTGAGCCGTTGTGGATCATATTGTTAGTCTGTCGGTCCACCGCGACCAGAACAATGGTCCTGACTGAATTACCTCAGTAACGATCGGAACAATTGTCCTTTAGTGCCATTTCGCACAAAGCTAATATCTGAAAAACTAAAGGCCTTCCCCTCATTTTCAGCTGTACTTTATGTTTAGTGCTAATTAGCAAGTGGAGCTCGGAGCATAAATTCGAAAAGGCGAAGCTGATTAAAGAATATTCATGGATTCACAAAAAAGCAAAACCTTTCCTCCAAGTTGCTTTAGCAAGTCAGAAAAATGTGGCTTCAAGATAATTTTAAGAAATTGCTGCTAGAAAAACAACCGGCAATTTATGTGTTTGCAACATGAGTTTTGTGGCCGCGGACTCGGGGGCCACGTTTTGCTTACATCGCCCATTTACGCAGCAGGAAATCCACGGTGATGAGGGTGCAGACCTCTACACGCGTCCGCTGACATGTTTATCGGATTCTCAAAGGTTGAGTGGCACCGTTTAACACCGGGGTTGATTCTTCACATGATTGCTTCCTGCCACGTCTGTCTCGCCGACCCCCCGGTCGTGCAGGCGGGCAATTACCAGGTCCACTCCTTTGGATCCCGCTCTTCATTTGATCTCCCACAGCCTTTGGACCCGTTCCTGGGACTCGCAGTGGAGAGAGTGTCCAGATGTTACAGAGGTGGTTCACCTCAGAGCACGTGCACCTTTCATTAGGGCAGCGCAGACGTGCGCAGTAATGGGCTTAAAGTGCAGCGGCAACGCAGTGTGCGCCGATCAAGGACGCCTTTCAATCGAATTTATTCCTTTTGATGAAACGAAACATAAATGAATGAGGAACTAAACAGCACCGGAGCTCCAGCGCATTGATTGTGTTATTGTGTTATTCAAGAATGCAGGCTAAATCATCCAGCATTTATAACACACGCCAGGCAACGAAACAAAAAAAAGCAAATTGATCCGGGTAAAAAGTGTTGTTTGTGCTGCTAAACTCTGGTAAAGATGGCTCCCGTGAGCCTCGGAGCGCCGTTGTTCTCCAGAACCGGAGCACACACCACCGATCCGCATGTTTCATAAACACGTTTAAGCTCCAAAGGAACACGCACAACTTGTTCTTAGATACCGATTAGCTATGGTTCTTTTCTATTGTCTCCAATGCATCTTATTATTAGATAAAAAACGATATTAGTTCAACTGCTGATGGCAAATTGGGCGTGAGGGCCACGTTTTATAAATATTTACATGTAATGGGCGTTGGAGTGCTATTATTCTGCACCGTGAAGTACAGAGACATTGATTTCCTCTGCTCGTTGAAGGCAGATGTACTCTTTTCTATCCAGTCCTGTGATGAGTGATTAAGGAGGATCTGTATTTACCAGCCAGGAGAGGCTTTTCCATGCCCCCAACCAAACAAGCAACATATCCTCAGCTGTGAAATATGTAAAAGCGAAAAAAGTCAGTGATTGCAGGCAGTCTGTCATTGCCAGTCTTGATTAGCTCAGACTCTGCTGAGCTCAGTGTACTGTCTCGGCCCTCCTGACTCGAAGACAAGGTCCTCTGGGTTTTAGCTGTGACAGATTGAGGGTGTCAGTAGGGACTCCCAAGGGTGTGTGTGTGTGTGTGTGTGTGTGTGTGTGTGTGTGTGTGTGTGTGTGTGTGTGTGTGTGTGTGTGTGTGTGTGTGTGTGTGTGTGCGTGCGTGCGTGCGCGCGCGCATGCGCGCGCGCCTGGTGTCCACATACTGTACGGTGCCGTGGGTGTGGGCGTGTTCGGGGGCTGAGTGCACCAGGCCCAACATTTCATCTGTGAATCACATGTCTCCCATCAGTCTGTCGGCATTACGCCGAGCCCAATCAATACCCCGAGGCCCTCTAATCCCTGCAACTGAATGACACCGAGAGACAGACGCACCAGAGGGTGAGGGGGGAGGGGGGCTACGAGGGGAGCGCGACGGAGAAATGACTTCTAAAGTGATGCATAAGAGCATTGAGTTCAAGGGCACATTTACATGTTGAGTTGCAGGTTCCAGTTTACTCTGTCCTCAGTTTGACTCAGGTTTTCACCAAATAGTTCTCAACCCCTGTAAAAGTGTCATCAGATTAAAACTGTTTCTCATCTTCCCCAGATGTAAAATATGCATTTTTTAAATAAACCAATGTTTACATTTGTCCAGTTTGAGCTGCTTCAGGGTTGATCGTGCACATTTCATTCTGCATAGATGGATGGAATAGGAGAGTGGGAGGGGGGGAGACAGACCCAGCATGCTTTGCTCCGACTCCCCTGGGGGGGGGGGGCATGTCCAGATGGCTCATTGGAAAGTATCCTCCCCCCGCATGCACAAGGCTCCTGTCTCTCATGCAACAGAGAGCCTGCTATTCCCTCTGCTTAGGTGCTTCGTCGCAAACCCGCACGTCACACGTCACAGTTTCCTTTTTAACCTTCCTCTGTGTGAGCGTTAAAAGGTGCACAGTCAGCACTTTGATTATGAGAGAAGGCGCTTTTCCTCGGGATGATCGCTGCGTGCGTCTCTCCACCAATGAGTTTTGCGAAGGGGTGATCGGAAATCCACACGTGTCCTCGATCGGAACGTCCACCCGGATCCACAGAGCCGGTCGATCGGGGGCACTTCCCTATGAAATATCCAGAGTTCCGCTCCGACGGGCGCATCTGGGCGCCCGCCATTCATTTTGTTTAGGCATTCCAATGTGGCAATCAAAACGAATTAGCATGACAATTTTATTTCTGAAAAGGCTCAGGGCGGCCCATTTTTATTGATGAATTTCAATAAGGACTTGACAAAAGGTCCTTTGAAATTGACTGCACCCCCCCCCCCTCCACTTGACCTTCAGGTATTTGTGTCTCTTCTGTGTATGAATGTGGGCACCGCAAATGTCCACACGAGCCATAATCACCTTCTATCACGGCGCCGGGCTGCATTAGCCGGGGCTTGACGGCGTGAGCACCTGAGGGCACAATCATCATCTGTTCAGGTGTCCCACCGGATCATGATGAGGCCCATAAATCTCCCCACGCGCCGTGTCTGAGCGTCACACTGCTCATTAGAATTTCCCTCAAATTGCTCATGGATCTAATAAATTGTAATATCGTTGATGAATGTTTAGGGTCGTACGGTAATAAAGATGATAGAGGTTTATAAAATGTCACTTCAGGTTATGGCTGCGTAGCCGGATTCTGTCGACTTCGACACTGTCGTAGCCCGAGAGTTTAAAAATGTTTTTATAAACCAGATCGAGCCCTGTCTCATACTGGGAGCTCGGAGTTGGACTGGTTGGGTCTGGTTCTCTTCTGTGGAGGGTTTGTGTTCGGGCACTTCAGCGGGTGTTGAATAAATCACCGCCACTGTGTCCATTAGTGTTAGCTAGTGTTGGCCGTGATTAGAGGAGAGCCCTGCAGTACTTCAGAGTCACCCTCTGGTGACCTGTGGGGAATCTGCTGGGCGCTGGGGCAAATCCATAGCAACACACTGGGAGAAACCTCGTCACCAGTGGCCTCACAGAGCACACGCCATCCGTCCGGTGTCTGTTACCCGAGACAAACAGAGCCGTGTCCACCAAGTCGTTGTTCCCCACAGACACAGGCGAGACTGTGAACCTTGGCTCTCACAGCATAAACGCCGCTCGCTGTGAACCGCACTGGCTCCAACAATGACATGGCAGCGGACCCCCCACGGAGCAGTCCCTCGCACGCTCCTGGAGGCTGCAACAGCCAGCTGCGTGCACGCGTCTCGCATGGCTGTTATTTACTGTGCCTCCCGCCGGGCGCCATCAGCGGCGCGACCGCCGGCTCGGCGCAACAGGTCCTCGGGGGGGGGGGGGTTTCCAGCAATAAACCAGAGGGGCGTTGATGCCGCGGGATCCTCAGCGCTAACACCATCTCTGCTATCATCAAAGAGCCGCCGCTGTTTGATCTGGCCCGGATCGGGAGGTGAAGGGCAGACCTCCCCGCGGCGAGAGAGACGGGCGCCGTGGAGGGAGAAGGCTGCAGCGGCCAGCAGACGCTGCTGTAATTGAGACCGTGGGGAGTCCAGTCTAGGTCCCGGGAGGATTCCCCGAAAGGCCTCATCTGCGTGCATTCAAAGGCAAAAGAATGTCACTCCGCTCACGGGTCATTATCTCCTTCAATCCCTCCTCTATCATAGGGAAGTGAAGACGACTCGAGGGGTGGCGCGATCCAGCAGTGGCCCCTTATTGATTTTCCACAAGAGGATTCTTAACCAGCTTTGAATAGAACATTTGCCTCCTTTTGTTTGTGTTCACCTGGCTTTTGTCCTCCTCATGTTTGACGGCCAAGGAAGCAGCTTTTGGTCCTAATTATATAAAAGCCCGTCGGCTCCCTCCCAACGCCGCGTTCTCATTAGCTCCGAAAGTGCATCAAAGAAAGCAAAGTCGAAGCCACGTGAAGGGAGGAAAGTGAGGCCGAGGGGGAAGGAGCTGCGGTGGGCTCCGCCATTCATCTTCATCCGCCTGTCTCAGATTCCCCGCGTTGGAAAATGTGGACGAGGAAGAAAGGAGGAACGGCAACGAGGGAGATGGAGGGAGGGAGTAATTAGCGGAGTAGGGGAAAGGGAGGAGGGGCACTGGATGAAAGAGGGGACGGAAACGAAGCGAGACGAATAGAGGACAGATGGATGAAGAACCGCTTGTTGCTGCAGCCCTGAGCGGAGCCGCCATGTCTGTAGTCACCCAGGACCGCGGGGGTCCGGCCGGCTCAGTCCCCCCCCCCCCCCCCCCCCCCAGCTCTGCTTGCGTCCTCCGAGTTTGATTAGAGGTGCTCAGTGATCATCACGATGCTGGTTTTTTCACCGAGCGGTCTCATAAATGTCCTTCTGGTTCAACCCAGTGTGCTTCCTCCGTGCAGCCCCCCGCTGAGACGCGTGAAATCAGAGCGGTTACATCGTTTCCCTGACGTTAAGCCACCGAAAACTCCCACTTTCACTTGACAGGCAGCTGTAGTGGGCGTTTCTCCCCCAAGTGCCACAAGGACAAACGACTGCTCGAACCGACAGCACGGGGCTGAAAACGTGGAGCGACGCAGACAGGATACATTTCTTATTGGAATCTGGTGAATGCAATTCACATGAAATATATTTACATCAATTTTCTTTCTCCTTTTTGACATTAATCGTATCAAAATATGTGTTATTAATGTGTTAATGGTGTCTAAAATACTTTTATTATGGTGATGAAAATCAAATAAGTAAATTTGATTTTAAACTGTTAGAGGGACTAATCGCC
This sequence comes from Betta splendens, assembly GCF_900634795.4. Taxonomy (NCBI): domain Eukaryota; kingdom Metazoa; phylum Chordata; class Actinopteri; order Anabantiformes; family Osphronemidae; genus Betta; species Betta splendens. The sequence continues at coordinate 11,151,916 of NC_040887.2, read as the reverse complement.
ATAAATGCATTAAAACCCTTAATGCTCAGTCGACCTGATATTTGTTTCTGGCCAGTTCCTACAGTTTAAACAGCTGGAGCCGCGTTTAACGCCACACATCTGCATTGTAACAGCACGCTGCTGTGTGCGGCTTGAACGCGCAGCTCGCAAAGTCACCCGTCGCTCCGCAGCTCAACAAGACGCGAAGGTCGCGACCCCCCCGACGCAGCTGTCAGACTGCAGAACCTCGGGGAGCTGCTCAGAAAGGATGAACCTGAATAAGCCTGAGTGATGAGATGATACATATGGTTACGGCCAAACAGTAAAATGAGTCACAGATATTTTTTGATGTTTGAAACACGGTTTGCATCTTGTAACGTGGACAAATAGTCGGCTAATAGATCCGGTCAGCGGGACATTTGACTTAGAAGGAGAAGTTGGCACAGGCCACAGCTTCTATAATTACTCACCACACTCAATTAATGTGACCTGCAGAGATTCATAAAAAGATTATAGATATGCCAGTAAATCTGTACTTGAAGAAAATGCAATTTCATGATTAAATACAGGGGATAATTGCACGTTAAGGTGGTCGTGGGTGTGTGCGTGCGCGCAGTCAGATAAGGCGGGCTGTGGGGGAGAGGGGGAGAGGGGGAGAGGGGGTGATTGATTGAGTGAACGAGTGAGTCGGATTCAGTTTGAAGGAGCGCGCGTGCACCAGTGGCCTCTAATAAAGTATTAGCAGGACAAGCAATTTGCCTCTTTGCCAGACTCCTCGGCATAAAAAGAAGGACTTTTACAATAATGAGAGACGCAGTGGAGGCAGTGGAAATGAACTCTTATCTCAGCTAAGAGAAAAAGAGGGAGAATTACACAGCGTCGTATATCAGCATAGCATAGATGTGGGGGGGGGGTAAATAGGGGGAGGAAGCGCTGATTATTCACACGTTAGCCCCGTTTCAACCTCTAGTTAAGATGAACCAATTATCCTGCAGCGCGGACAGTCCCACACGTCTGAATTGTGTTTCATTGTTACTCTCCGCAACTAGGAGGCCCGCGTGCGACAAGTCGTCACAGTTTTAAATCAGGAGCCGCTCCCCTGGTGATACGTGCGAGCCCGATTTTATTCAAACCTCCGACTATATAAGATGTCACCAACCGAATTGCACAATTATCCTGTTCTGTCTGGAAAACACCCCTGGGTGCTGTGTCATCTTTCCCAGTCTATTATTAATGCCTCCGGTTTTCAATGTTGGATGTAACTGGTGTAACTGTGGAGGATTAGTCCACTTCATAAGAACTTGAGCCTTGCTGGTGCCACTTTGTTTCAAGCGGTTATAATATATTTTAGCTGTGTTAATCTGGGTGGATTTTAGCTGATGCAAACGCAGAAGAGCTGTAAGAGCAGATCACAGAGTTAAACTAGATTAACTACTTTGTTAAAACAAAGGAAGCTTTAGCTGATCTCCCTCATATTATTCTCACGTTCTTCACGCAACGCGCCGTGTTCCACTTTCAGCGCAAACCAACAACCGGCTTCATTCTCTGAAGCAAAGTCTGTTTCATCACGTTTTATCAGGGTCCCGTGCTTTACGTTTTGCTGCATTGAGGGACTGGGCTCGGACCAGAACAAGTGCTGGAAGAGGCTCAAGCGGGCCGCGTGCCAGCCCGCATTCACTGACGGGGGACTTTCAACACCCATCAAACCAGGTAGTGAAAGAGTGGCGCCGCAGGGAGCTGAGGAGGAGGGATGAGAGCCGGAAGTTTTGTTCTGGGTTTAGGAGCGAAAGGAACTGAATGTACTGCAGTGGTTTATGAGTGGCTTTTAGAAAGGGTGCAGGTGGTGGATACGGGGAGTGCGACTGATTAAAAAGCCAGAGGTGTCAAGTAAAAACTCTCAGAGCAGGTTCTCTCACATTATATATTGCTGTTGTATAAGTTGTACGTGTTATAACACAGGAGGTAAGGAGAGGCGTGTGCCATGTTCATTAGTCTATTTGGAGGCTGTTATGTCATACACTGCCAATAATTTTGAATTAACTGGAAAACTGTGCTTTGTAAATTTCCCTTTTTTTAATTAAAATGTGGAATTTCATTCGAGCCAGATGGGAAATAGGTTTGCAGAAAATAGGTTCCCAACAGCAGGTGGTATTGATTCATTCCACAATGAATCTGTAATCAAACGGTTGGTGTGGAAGCAGATGTAGAGCGCTCAAACTGTAAAAAGCCCTTATCTGTGATTCTTAAATCCGTCTGCCCAGATATAGATATATATATATATAACGTCCGCACTAATAGTTTATAGCTCTTTGGGACGTTTTTGCATGAAAAACTCGTTTCCTTTGTGCTCAAATGAATGGAAGCCTTTGAAAGTCAAAATGAAGGAAGACGTATGAGTGCGAGCGGCCTGTGAAACTGTATACCCGTGCAATATCTCATCGAAGCTAACTTTATTGTTCATTGTCATGGCCAGAATAAATGAGAGAAGCCGGCGAAGAAAGGTCATTTTTCATGTCAGTCTTTATTCCGTCCGTCTTTTTTTTTTTTCCAAACTTAGTAAATGCGGGGCTTTAGTTCTTTCCTTTTCTTCCCATCAATCCCTCCCCCCTCCTCCTCCCCCTCCTGCCATCGTTCCTCCCCCCCTTCTCTTGCCTCTCTGGCTCTGTCATCGTCTCGCTCCCTCCTGCCCCGTCCCTCCTCTTCCTCCTCTTCCTCCTCTTCCTCCCTTCCCTCTCTCTCCTCTTCCCTTTTTCTTTCTCTGCGTGAAACGTGTAGCTCATTAGTTTTCTCGCCACACCGTCTCCCGTCAGTCTGTCCTTCACATCTCGCTGCACCGCTAAGAAGTCATTTATGCTGCTGTGTCGCTCCCCTTTCCTCCCCCCCCCCCCTCCCCCCTCTGCAGCCCCCCACCACCACCACCAGACTCCATATGGTTTCATCATCATTTTGCAGTAGTACAAGAAAAAGACGTCAGGTGCTCCAACACAACCCCCCCCCCCCCCCCCCCCCCCCACACACACACACACACACATACACACACACACACACACACACACACACACACACACACACACACACACACACACACTCCACCAAATGCCTAAACACGCTGTAAAACAAATACAAAGGAATAAGGATCAAGACATGAAGAACGAGGGAGGGGCGAGGGGGTTCGGGATCATGATGCAGCACTTTGATAGAGCAGAAGCAGGAATGCAGAGGGAATGTTGGAGGAATAAAGCTGCTCCTGAAAATCATGTAAATGCACAGATAATAAAGCAACTGTTTGGCATTCAAGGGAGTGTGTGTGGTGCATTAGTTGGGAGAGTGTTGACAAATGCCAGCTCTCGCTCTCTCTCTCTCTCTCTCTCTCTCTCTCTCTGTCTCTCTCTCTCTCTCTCTCTCAGCAAAGGCCTGGAAGACACTCGATGACACGAGAAGTCAAATCTTCCCTCTGATGAATAAAGTTGCAACACGTGCATTAAAATGGTCCCAACGGTCAATCTGACCACGCAGTGATGGAGCATACGCGCAAATAGCTCTGTTCAACTGCTTGGAATTTGCTCCAGACAAATGGCAAATGAAAATGTGAAACCAGTGAGCTTTTGACGCCGGTCTGCTGCAGCTTCTGAGCAAAAAGTCAGGCTTTTTCACCCTTTAGCAGCAGTTCCTTCTATGCACCCATCTCCAAACCAGCGATCAGGTTGTTTTAACATGGTCAAAAAAGAGGGTGCAAACGAAAAAGTAGAGTCTGAATAAAAGCTGGACAAAAGCAGGCGTCTACACTGCGTATATGATTCAGATGTAAAGCAGCTGTTTGTGAGACCTTCAGCCTTGATCTTGATGGATCTAGACTTTGGAGCAGTGTGCACGGCAGTCCTTTTAACATCTGAAGAAACTGTTGGTGAACCTTCCAGCTCACACTTCATTGACGGCTTCTGCCTCCCTGTGTGGAGCAGGGTGCTGCTCTAGATGACGAGGTGCCGCTATTAGAGACGAAGCGTATTATAAAATGTCAAGGGCGAGCGCCTCCATGTGAAAAGGAGGCTGCGGTTGAGATTTCAGAGGTTCAAGGTGACGTCCATACTTCGGGGTCCGTCCACTTCCTGGGTCACGTTTTTCTTTGGTTCATCCTCTTTTACGTGTTAATCGCTCCCATTCGTCGTTGTCTCTGCTCACAGAATACGTCCCTTCTGTCAAGGAGCAAAACAATAAGGCTCCCCGTGTGTTGTATTAGTGTTATTTTGACGGGCTGTGTTTGAACTACATCACCGTGATGGTGAAGGATGACTGTTCCGCCGCCGTCTACCTGCTCAACAAAGAGGAGCGCTCGTGACCGCCTGCGCCCGAGTCGATCGGGGCGACGGCGTGCGTTAGCAAAGAGGAATGAAAGGCGGCGGAGAGAATAAGAAAAAAGGCCCAAGAATGGGAAATCTGTCTGATGTGAAGGGTGTGTAAGCAGATTGCTATATTTTATGTAAATCTTAACCTTTCCACCGGCGCTGGCTATCAGGCTTGTTGACAGTATGGTGCGTATCTGTCCTGCTGACAAGACGAGCCGAGAGAGAACGAGAGGAACGGGGAGAGAGAGAGAAAAGACCTGTCACCGCTGACTAATTACACTGCAAGCAAACAGTTGAGTCCTCTGTTTACATTTGGACAGCCAAGGGAGGCAGAGATGAGTATCATTAATCAGATTTTCTATTGCATGCTACCAACACACACATGCACTCAGCAGATTACAACCAGCCATCAGTCATGCTTGTGATTTGACATGAAGGACGGTCTTTCCAATTACTAAAGAGTTTTCTGTGATGAATCCCGGCGAAAAGCGGGAACAGATGTGGTTAATCAAAGCTCTCCGGGGTTTTTGGAAGACCGCGAGAGGCTGAAAAGCCACCGCCAAAGTCAATGGGGACGCAGTTCATTTCTCCCAGGAACGTTTCCAAACGGTTTAGGCCTGAAGACAAAATGAAATACATTTCTCAGTGATTCACATGGGTGTAAAGCCGACGACTGTAAGTCACTGAGATCCCCCTTTGATGACGTACAGCCTGTTTTATTTTCAGATCAACAGGGTTCTAATATTTATAATATGAAACCTAGAGAATTTAGGTGATGAGTTCTTTTTACGTACATTTCCCTCTTAAGATTATGAAACCATATATCAGGTACAGCCAAAGGTGGCTGTCAGCCAATACTGATACGAGCTGGGGTTTGAAATGGTCAATAGACATCAGCAAAGAAGGGAAAGGAAGGAAAAGAGAGAAATCAAAGGTGATAAGAGGTGAGTAAAGAAAGTATGGCAAGGAGACAAGTCCCCTGCCTTATCATTTTAGCCGTGGACCACTAGTCATGGGTGCTTTCAGGTCATCTGGCACTAACACACAGAGCCTGGGAGAGAGACACAAATACACACTTAGACAAGGGCCACTGGACAGGAAGGAGCAGGAGGAGGAGGAGGAGGAGGAGGAGGGGGCTATGAGAGGAAGAGTGAGTGTAGCAGGGTCGATGTGCTGCGGGGTGGAAGGCAGAGGTGCGGAGCGGGCCGATCCACGAGGACAGCGGCGAGGAGAGGTCAGATGGGGAAGAAAGAGGGCCGATAAGATAAGATCAGAGCTGTGACCAAGGAGTCCTGTGTGGACACAAGGTTGTTGGAGATGGATGGATACGGCGGAAGAAACAGGAAATGGGAAACAAGGGGGACACTGTACACATACAGAAAATGACATTGTATACAAGAAAGAGCGGCCGAGGTTCAAGGGCAGCGGCTTTGCTTGGGAACATAATAATTAACTGATAACGGATCATTTAACAATGTTATCTGGTGCATTCACACAGTGGTTACCACGACTTCATCCATTTCTGTGTACTACCCTTTAATAAGGAAATCTATTTCATCGCCTCCTTTTTCTGAAGATCAAACCTCAGGATCAAACCTGGAGCTACAGCCACTTGATTCTAGTGCAGAGTTGACACGGGAACAGATTTACTGTTGAGGCTGAATCCAATTAAAAAACGATTTTACATTTCCCGGTTTTCAGATCCTGACAAACGTAAATCCAATAGTCGCTCCCTTGGTCTTGAGTCAGTCCTAAGAACAAGGCTAGTCTGGTTTGACTCATGATACAAACCGGGCAAAAACTCTATATACATACAGACACACACACACACACACACACACACACACACACACACACACACATATATATATATATATACTGTATATACAGTATGCACTGGTGAAGCGTAGCATGGGGTCATGGTTGTAAAGAAGTTTCATTTGCATTTAAGCTTTTCATGACACAGATTTCCTGTTGCCTGACTACAGCGTTTTTTGACATATGCAGCCGTGTTTGACAGGTGATTTTGAGTGCAGGATGTCATGTTCACGTCTGATGCTACGCTGTCAAAATTTGGGGCAAATGAAGCCAGAAGGGCAGAGCCAGAATGGAGCAGGAGGGAAAAGGAGGATGAAGCCTGATGTCATGGTGAGCTGTGTGTGTGTGTGTGTGTGTGTGTGTGTGTGTGTGTGTGTGTGTGTGTGTGTGTGTGTGTGTGTGTGTGTGTGTGTGTGTGTGTGTATGTTATATGTGTGTGTGTACAGTAGATACAGTGTATTAGAGTCATAGTCAGATCCATGCAGAAAAATATGACTTTTACGAGCTGCTGGTGTGTGTGTGTGTGTGTGTGTGTGTGTGTGTGTGTGTGTGTGTGTGTGTGTGTGTGTGGTGACAGGTGACAGGTCTTCTGGGCCACTGAGCTGGAGACAAGTCGCATCACTGTCACCTCATGGCTGCTCTGACAGGGCTGCCATGACAGGCGTAAGTAACACGTTTTAGCCTGGACATTAACACACTGTGACATATGCTCTCTAACACACAGACGGCCCACTCACCACTTACAGTTTCCATACTAATTATAGGCGCCACACACTGTCGTGGGTCCATTGCCAGTTGTTGCATGTTTGTCAAACACTTCAGAAATGTATCAGTACTTCCAGTATATTATGCAAAGTCATTATTTTCCCTTAGTCAAGTTTAAATTTAGGGGGGAAAAAAAGCCTATGCGCTTTATTGTTGTAGTTAAACTCAATCAACAACCATATTGTAATGAGAGCTAATGGGCGCCGTCGTCATGCAAATGCACTGGGATGGAAAAGTCAAGAAAATCTACACCCTCAGTGTCTTCTACGCTTCTGTGCCTCATCAATCTGTGATGTTTAAAATGTGCAGGGAGTAATTTGCTGGACTCATTCTCTCAGCCTGCTTTTATTCCCCTGCTCTCCCACCATTCTCAGAATAACTAGCGAGGAAAATAACCTTTAAATGTGAACATTCAATCACAAAGAATCTTATAATATGATAAACCACGTCATTTACACATCTGCAGTAACGCTCACCTTACGTGTTCCCTCAGAGCTGCAGGAAGCAAAGAAAAAAACAAGAATTGCTAAATAAATTCTTGGTGAGCGCCGACTTCACTGGGTCAGTATGCAGAGCTTGCCAACAACATGTCTTGGGAACAGATGTTCTTCCTCAGGCTCTAAACATTTATTTATTAGGTCCCCAAAGTTGACTTCCATTCACACAAAAAATGTCAAAAATCCTAGTTTTTGTTTTTTTTCTTAGACAGTGATCAACTGTCAAAGGTGACGTTAAAGCATAATATACAGAAAATATAGTAATCTGTAAGATTGTAAAATAGAACTTAGCGTGTTTTATGGAACATCCATGATGTCGGTGGATCCCACGCAACAGACGGGATGTAGAGTTTCTCTTTTCTTTAACTCCGAGAAACGCGTTCAGGCCAACTTTTACTTGAGTTTTCGCTAACGTTTGGTCCGTCTCACCAGTAAAACTGCAGCTCATTGCTTCTCCTTCATTACGTCTCCAAGGAAAACTGTCGAGCCCAGGAGGCAAGATTATATCCAGATTACAGTTTGGCCAGAATTCCGCTGCTGCTTTCCTGGTGGAAGCTAAGTGGAGAAGACAGTCTAATACTCCGGTTCAGCTTCAGTCCATTGACTACCAAGGCAATTTAGGATTGACTGTAAAATTTTATTGATCAGCACTAGCTGCACTTTCTCTTTAGAGTAGCCTAATAACACCACTGTGGCTGTGCTGAAATGACCATTTAAGCCCCGTTGAATGTAGAGACTTTGACCAAAGATGCACAACTAACCTATTATAGCTTCTCGTTCACGCGACTCCGTGACCCCTGACACAGTTTGAGTCATTATCCTCACAAATGCACACACCAGCCGGGCTAATGCTCATTATTATCTCCTTTTCCCTCAGTTTCACACTCATGAATGAAAAGTCAATGTCCTGAATACTTTATAAGGCCTGAGTTGGGTCATTATGCTGAGGGTCACTCCACTAACAGCCTCCTATAGCCAATTATTGCTGAATGCTCCAGAAAATGCAGCAATTAAGTGCTGTGTATACTATTAGAACCGGGCGGCTTCGCCACAGAGGCAGCCAGCAGACAAACAGTGGCGGAGCTGAAGTCTGTCATGTGTTGGCCAGCAAGTATCATTAATGAGTGGATGAGATGTAACGTGGCACGATGACTTGCGTGTCCGTGAGGCTCGGCAAAGTGGCACCGCGGGGACTTCCTGTACTGTACGCAGAGCTGTCAGCGTCTGGACAGCCGCGCACAAGATGGTAATCACGAGCACCGGCGCGTTAACTGGCGCCGGCACCGTTGCCGTGCACGCGCACGTGCAAGTGCAAGTGCGCGTGGGAACCATCTGTCAGCAGATGTCGCTCCGTGGGAAAAAACCAGCGCAGCTCCGGCAAAGCTTGGAGAGATGATGCGCTCCATCAGAATCTGTGGATGTTGTCTCCCGGGGATCTGCAACTGGGCAAGACGACTCCAAAACACGGTCTGTGTAAAAGTAATGAGCAATAAAATTATGAGGGATTACCCAGAATTCTCCTGTTCTATGCAGGAACAGCCTACATGCTTGGCGTGTAGTGGAAATGGCACCAATATGTTAATGCCATGCATCAACAAGAGCATCTTTGGGCCCCCATTAATTTCATGATCATCACCACCGCTGCCACCGTCACCATCAGTTTGCACGCCGACGACCTGCTGAGTCCAGTATAGTTGAAAATGAGGGACGTTTTCCAGCGAAGTTCTGCGTTTGTAGAAGCGCCTGGTCCTGATGGTGAAGGTCATGTGTGTGTTTCGTGGCGTTTGGATGCTGAGTGTATGCGTGTTCCAACCAGCTATCCCCCCTGGAGGTCACTTTGAAATGGAATAGATTTTTCTAGATCTCAGCCAAGGCTGTAGGGAAGGTCACTTCATTAATCACAGCTAAATGCCACTGTCTGACCATGTCCCTTCTTAACCAAGTAACACCCACAGATAACATCATTGATTAATACTAATAATTAATTCTCCTTTGGTACAGAATGACAGAGAGTATCATTCCATGGGGAACCTTTAATTACCATGTAAAGACTCATTAGGTCTGAACCCCCCGTGCTCCGGTGGTGTGGGGGCCAATGGATGTCTTCCTCCAGCCGTGGCCTGCTTCAAGCTGCTTTCCTCCTCTCTCTCCGCCTCTCACTTCCCATGTCTCCCTGGCAGTATCCGTCTAAGTGCTAGCCTACTTTCTCTGCTGATTCAGTGTTGGAAAATGTCAAGTCAAATTTTGCTGGGGAGGATTTTGGCAGATGAGTTGAAGCACAAATGACGGGAGGAGAAGCAGACACAGAGTGAGAGCCTCCACAAGCGCGTGTGTGTGTGTGTGTGTGTGTGTGTGTGTGTGTGTGTGTGTGTGTGTGTGTGTGTGTGTGTGTGTGTGTGTCTACGTTTTGCGTGTACTGTATGCGTGACATGTGTGCATGCGTCTGACTTTGTCACGTAAACACCACCAGTCATGCCTGTGTATCTGCACCACCAGCAAGAATAGAGGACACGCCATGTTATTTTATTATCTACAAATCCGCGCTGTTTGAAGAAAGCTGCTGATGCAATGTACCACCCAGAGGCTTTTACTTCAAAAATAATACCCTGTGACATGCTCCCGTAAATAAATGTATCATCTACTACTATCTCATTCAGCCTCATTGTTTCTGTTGCCAGCAGACTAATGATTCAACCGATGAAAGCTTTTAAACCTACTGTTTTTAGGAGCATGGAAGCCTGTGAGAATAATCCTGCTGCACACGGGAGGTGATGAATTTTCACCATAAACAAGACAATTAGGATTAGCCGCGGTTGCTGAAAGACAAGAGCATCACACACAGAAACTCGTATTTACCAGACGTACAAGAAATTGACTTTTCAGCTCTATACAAAATTACAAAGAATTTGAACAGTTGGGAAAGAGTTATGAACAGACCTACACACACTTAAATCTAAAAAGTGGAGCATTCACTGATCTGATTAGAGGCTTAACTGCACTACTCATGCTTATCGAGGCCCCACTCCTAGACATTAGCTCCATCTTGTGGACTATGTGCAGCTCTGGGCTTTGGTAGAACAGCTACAATTTCCATATTGCCTTTGTTTATACAGCCAAGCAGAGCACGGGATTTGTGTAACAGGATCAGGAGCAACTGCTGGCTTCAATCTGTTCTATCGCATAGAGGGACCATCTTGACATGATCATAAACCTCCAAGCATCTGTGGACGGTTTAGTAGGTTTTAGCAACATGACATATGAAAACAAAATCACTGTATCAGTGTTACATACATTAATATAAATCCTCTTAGACCAAGATTATTGCAGATGCTCTTATTATCTCAGTTTCATTTCTGACTGTGTTAGTTATTAGGTGCATAAGGACATTATACTGAACAATATGAAGAAAGCAACGTCTTAGAGCAATAAATCTACACGTTCTGACTTTACATGAGCACAGAGGCACAATGTGGTTTCTAGACAACCTATATCAAGGTGACGGCTCAGAACATTTAGCTCATCTGATTCATCTGCATTGGACTATTAAACGAAGCAGGTGCTAAATTGTCCTTCAAAAATTATTAGATCCAGCCATTAGTGGATTGTTCTTTTAGATGCTTCTTTACAAGGGAGAGCTGATCGTAAAAGGATTATATAATGACACAGGACTTTTATGTTCCCTCTTTGCTCTGCTGTGGCTCAGTAGCTGCAGCATGAAGATGACGGACAGGGTTTGTTTGGTTTTAAGAGCTCATCTCATCTGCAAGGATTGCATTTGTTTGCTTGAAGGATTTGTCTGTGTCTGTCTCTGTAGACTTCCCATCAATATAACATACATATCTATTTTTGTTCCTAAAGGTTTCTTTTACCTTTTTCAGGTCATTGCAACCTTTGACGTCAGAATGTTTAATCTCACACACTGTCAAGTGTCACTGTCTGAAGATAGGCTTGTTGGCTGGTGTATTGAGCCTTGTGCTGATTACTGTGTGATATAAGTAGATGAAGCAGCACATAAGCATGCTTATGAATAGCATCTGATTCCTGGGACAAGACGAAATACCTTTTAGTCAGCACATAGCAAATATTTCACAAAATGCAGCAGACAGGGGTCATAACAGGCACAGTTTAAACACCAGACATCTGTCTGATCCAACGACATCAAATTCACAAGGTCAGTCTTTAATCAGCTGCCAACAGAGCAGCTCAAGGTTAAAAACAGCGACATGATACAATAACATTAGTGTATTTTAATGATGTGCTTTTTCACACCACAACGTAATGTATTTGGATGAAAGAGAGCTTTTATTTTTAACAAAGTACGATCTCTGGACTTGTACACGTTTTCTCTACCCTGTATGTGTGAATGTCCTGTAGGCTGTCATGATTCAGAGATTTCTGGCAATGTACAGTAATTATTCATGACAAGTAACACCTACTTGCGGGGGTGTCAGTAAAATCGAGTCATATTGACATGTTTGAGCAGGCAAGCTGTCTAATTTTCCTCGCCAGCGGAGTTCATGTTGTATGGTGTAAAAATCATGTTGTTACTTCACACAAATCTTTTATAATGAGCTGTCTTCCTACACATCAGTGCCTGAAGAGGCTCTCTGGGGTTTTTATTATGGTGTGGGCTACGTCAATACAGTGATTGTAGCCTTCATTTATTTATTCAGATTTAGTTTTGACTGTAATCTACTGCCCTTACATTTGTAAAGCCCTGCAGAGGCTCAGACCGGATGTTGTGTGGTTTGGCCTTCAAAATAATCCTTAAAACAACAACTGTTTCATTTACCAGAGAACTTCAAATAAAAACAAATACAATATTGTAAAAAAAAGTATATGAGTTGGAGAATACGAGTAGGTGTTTATGTAATTGACTTGTTTACCTTTATAGAATGCAGTATATACAAAGTTTTCCCGTTTCCTGTTAGAGCAGCTTGCCCCTTGAAAACCGCTTGAACTCTAGAGTCCACTAAATAGGTACAAACTTTCCAGTAATGTACAAAACAATCCCAATATCAACATATAACTAAAACAAACACACGACAACCTGACCCACTCCCACGCTATGCCATTTACTTTGAAAAACCATAGCGGAAGTAGATTTTAGGGATTCGTTCTTGCTAGTTCGCCGTGTTTTGTTTGTGTGCGTGTGTGTGTGAGTGCAGGTGACAGTCGATCAGAAGGACGGAGAAGTTCCTTCTAGCTTCATCATGGAGGCTCAGGCACATTTTTCCCGGGAGGAGATCAACAAGACGCTGTGGGAAGTACCGGAGAAGTACACGCGGCTCAGACAGATCGGAACCGGGGCGTACGGCTCGGTGTGGTGAGTCCGCTGTCATTTAGCGAGCGTCGCGAATGGAAGGGAACCGTGTTTAAATAATGTTGCAGCGAAGCCCAGCACTTCTTACCGTCCCAGCACTGCAGCTGGGCCCGGGCTATGTCCTGGACTCACTGTCAACACCCGTGGCACAGGAACAACTACTTATTCCACATCCGAGCAGCGTCACGGACGAGGCTACAGACCCACAACACGCACCCTCCACACATGGGTGCGTGTACGTGTAGCAGATGTAGCAGTGAGCGTTAAAGATGGCCACGTTCCGCTCCTCTACACGTACTTGTACAACAGTAAGGCACAGTAACAAAGTGCGAAAGGCTCAGGTTGCATAACACCCGAACACACGTACGTCTATGCGTGTTTTCCTTGTAAATCTACGTATTATATAGTGTATAGTGTTGAAGTTAACTCATTCTGTAGGTTGAGTGTGTGTGTGTGTGTGTGTGTGTGTGTGTGTGTGTGTGTGTGTGTGTGGTGTAATTGGATTTAGTGGCCATATCCCATTATAAAACAAGAATCAAACATTCCAGTTATTATACTTCTATAAATGGGCGGCAATTTCATCTGTTTTTGTTGTCACACACACACACACACACACACACACACACACACACACACACACACACACACACACACAAATCTCCTACTTTATTTTTTCTTCATTATAGCATTGCCTTCTGATTAATTGCTTTCATTTGTTAATATCTGTAATAACTTTATGAACATTTGAGTGGCCATTTTAATTGCCTAAAATTCAATTTCTGTTTTAAGAGATGAGCCTTGAAAACGCAAGTCCTTCAAAGTGTGAAATCCTCTCCAAATCCTCCGCAGCACTCTGAATTCCCAAAAATAAAACAGAGGAAATAATTGGGCTTTCCTGCCAATTTATTGCTGTGATAGACCACACATACACACACACACACACACACACATGCACGCACGCACACATTCGAACGGGTCTCAATCCAAGCCTGTTTGTGACAACACAGCGTTTATCACTGGCTCTGCCTTCCACCGTTTGTACATTAACATACCCTGCAGAGACGCTAGATAAGCTCAGCTGCACATCCACACTAGGAGGAACAGACGGGTTTGATGTCAGGCCACACGCAGTCTCAGGTCCATTTTTTGTGGCTCGTTTATAAAACACTTGTCCGTGTGTAAGCACCAATGAAGCATGATAAGTAAACACACTGAGGGCTCATCAGACATTCTAGGATTTGGTACTTATGTTATTGGAGCTGCCAACGGAGGCCTGTTCACAGTCGTTATCAGGGATTTATGAAGTATAATACAGGTGTAATTATCTGTTAGAGCTTAAAATATCTGACCTTTATGTGAGGTAACATGCAAATAACTGGGATTGACCTGTCATTATGTGTAATTTGGCAAAATTGCACGTGACCTCAATCATAATTGGTCGTTTCACTGCTGCCTTTGCACCGTATGAGGTGCACTGCCTTTGCTGCTGATGGCATGCCTTAAAAGCTGTGTCTAAAAGCTGACGTCCTGCATTAGTGCTTCGCTACCACAGCGCTGTGTTCAAGTGTTGTGTGTAATTTGTGTTGGTGGATGCGGCTCCAAATAGCCTAACAAGCCTTTTCCTCCTACGATTTGCTGCCCTGCAGATCACTGCAGAGACGCGCGCATCACAAGCTGAGTAACGTTTACATGCTGACAGCACCGTACAGTTGGACGGTGCTGTGGACAGTACCTCCGTCTGATAGCGGCCTTGCTGTTACATACGATTCGTTGCTGGGCTCCTTAGCGAGCGTCAGACCTCAAAATAGACCAGCTGCTGTCACAGCTCCTCTGACTTCAAAAGAATGGAATCGCAGTGAAACTAGAATGCACACGCAGGCTCTGAGTGCAAAGCTAATGGCTTCTCGTTGCATTATTTACCGCAGCTCAGCAATAAACGAGAAGACTAAAGAGAAGGTGGCCATCAAGAAGCTCCACAGGCCCTTCCAGTCCGAGATCTTTGCCAAGCGAGCCTACCGAGAGCTCCGACTGCTCAAACACATGAAGCACGAAAACGTGAGCAGAAGGAATCCAACATATTCTCTGCTCCTTTTAACACACCTTACATTATACGTGCATTATGTGAGTGTCGATTACATCACTTTGTCCTTTCAATTCAACTAGGTGATTGGGCTCCTTGATGTGTTTTCACCTGCCTTGGGCTTCAGTGACTTTCACGATTTGTGAGTATCATTCACTAGCTCGCCAAACATCTGGGGCAAAAGCAACAATGCCTCTGGTAATATGTGGCAACATCTGATGTTAATTATACTTTCGTAACAACTTTAAGTACTTGAGTTTTCAAAGTTAATATAGTAGTTCATATGGCCAGTATGTGGATACATGTGATTGTTGAGCATATGACTACTTACAGTGAGTTTGTAGCTTTGTGCATGGGCTCAGTGTCATCATGAAACTGAAAAGGGGCCAGACCTTTGTCCTCTGTTCTGCATTTAAACATCTTGCAGCCCTTGGACGTCCACATGCCTGTTACTGTACATTGAAGTGAAAATTCAAGAATTCAGTGTCTCCGTGTAGGTAATCTGAGCTGGCCATATAATGCAACAGACTTCAGAGGCGTCTAGCATCGATTGTGGTCTCGGTCATAATCAAATCTTACTGGTCTCTCCACACATTGTTTCAGAGAACTGCAGAACAACACAAATGGATTTAGTAGTTCAATTGTAATGTAATCTTATTGCAGCAGCGCATTAGGCGGGTACAGTGCAGTAAAATGCTGCAAACGGGGAATTAAATAAACATACAGGGAACTGTAAAACAATCTTGGAGCTATAAAAAGCCACAGATTACGGCTTTTATGAGATGTGGAAAATAATTCTGGGGTAAGAACATGTTGTTCTTCATTGGTTCAATTATATTTGTACTGTTCAGCAGCAGAGACAAACTCATGTGTTTTCTTTGTCTCAGCTACCTGGTGATGCCTTACATGTTCACTGACCTGTCAAAGGTGCGAGGACACCTCTCAGAAGACAAAGTCCAGTTTCTCGTGTACCAGATGCTCTGTGGACTCAGAGTGAGCCTTTGTCTTCTATCGTCACCACATAAAAATATTTGAAGTAGTGTGTTTCGGGGCGGTTATATAAACTCTTGTCTGCTTGTTCTCTGCCCTTCTGCAGTACATCCACAAAGCTGGAATCATTCACAGGGTGAGTCTAAGTCAATTTGTTGACATGAAAACTAACCCTGCTGTGGCTCGTTACATATGTGGGGTATTATTACGCAAGTGTCCTGTGCAGGACAGTACATTATTTTGGCTCAGACTGCAGACGAGCACTTTTGTAAATGCCGGTTGTTGCGGAGCCAAACCAAACCCTGCACCGACAGGTATGATGAGTTAACTCGCATTGACTACATGTCTGGAGATGTTAGGACACACCCTGAAGAGCTGTGGGTGTGTGTGTGCAGCATTAATACAGGCTCCTGTTACGCCAAACAAGACTTTGCATGTAAACCGTGGAATTGTCAGTAAAGTCGCATGTAAGTCTGTATTGGATTCACAAAAGGGAGAGGATTCAGTGTACTGCACCTTCCTGATCTACCTTTACACCTTTGTACCTGAACATATGCATCATATTCGGCCTCTGGCCACGTGGTGATGATAATCTGAGCCTTTGTTGGAGATCAGGAGTTGTGTTTGTAGGTGTGCTGTTGAATAAACAGTCCTGTACACGCTGACTCAGTCCTCTGTCCAAGTGATGTCCCGCTAATGCTATAATGATTTCTGAAGCAGCGAGGGTGTTATCAACGCTCACTCACAGTCCAACACTTTTCACACAATGTCTTTTATGAATGGCTGCTAAGCTAGTGTTTCCCGTCCTCCTACAGATCATTTTATGTTGCTTTTAGATCCTGTACTTTCCAAACACCGTAGTGTCTGTTTATCGCTCTGTACAACATGTAAACTTAACTCGGGTCATTTTCTTTTGCAGGACCTAAAACCTGGGAACTTAGCTGTCAATCAAGACTGCGAACTAAAGGTTTGCACTAAACAATATGACCTATAAGACGAGGCCGCTGCTGTTAATGTCCTGATAAAGTGGAGCATCAGAGTCTGTGCGTCCACTGGCTTGGTTCTGTGCGTGACCACGCCGGTTTCTTGCCTCCAATGCAGATCCTGGACTTCGGGCTGGCTCGCAGCACTGACGCGGAGATGACGGGCTACGTGGTGACCCGTTGGTACCGGGCACCTGAGGTCATTCTAAACTGGATGCACTACACCCAGACTGGCAAGACAATTGTAGCTTTTCTGTGTTCTTATCTGCGTCCTTGCTATTGTGCTATCTGTGCTGTAAATATTTGCTGTTTGTTAAGTGGAAACATCCCAACTCCAGTTACTGTACGGGCATTTCTTGTGGCTCAGCAGTTTCTATAATCCTGTTGTCGGTTACATGGGTGTGATTCTGACAGTGAATCTTTGTTTTCCCCTTCATCCAATAGCATTTAATGCAGATGGGTCTGACAGCCGCCCGATAGTGCAGAGACTCCATGACAGAGCTGTGCTTTTTCATTCTGTAAACAGCATCTGCAGGGTGCATGGCGCTGCAGAGCTCTGTTGTGCACTCTCCATAAGACTGTGTTAGTCAGTGTTCTCCAGTATAAACAGCACACTAGCTTCTGCTCTCTACTGGGAATAGGAACTTTGGCCTGGCATATAAATACCATCTTCCTCAAAAAAGAAAAACGGCTGTTATGTGATCTAACTATTGTCTCTCTGGCCTTTATTCTAGTGGACATCTGGTCTGTTGGCTGCATCATGGCAGAAATGATCAACGGAAAAACACTGTTCAAAGGGAAAGACTGTATCTTTTTATTGTTTGTTTGCTGGATCTGTAACTTTGGAAGCCTTAATGCGAAGTGATGACTTGGTTTCTTTCTTTTTCATAGCGGAGGTAGTAGCATACGGATATGAAAGTAGACTGCAGGATGACGCATACTTGTTTTAATGCTTTTAAATTCATTGTGCTACTAAAAGGTAGCTGTAGCAGCTTTATTTGGTGCTGGGCACTATAAATCAAAATGCAGTACAGAACACGCAGGGCAATTAAAGTTCCCTCAGTAAACACCGATGCTGTTTGACATTCACTGTAACATTCATTTTCTGGTTGTGTTTTATGGTTCTTCGGCACCTGAGGCACCTCACTGATTTATAGCGTGTACCCACAATTAAAACTGTCACTACTACATCAAGGCGCTTTTATTCACATTTATTATTCTGGCCTGTGAACATTTGTTGATTGAACCACCAGGAAATCTGAGGTTTGAAAACCTTGATTGTAACCGCTTTTACTACCAGACATGGACCAGCTGACTCAGATCATGAAAGTGACTGGAGTACCTGGGCCAGAGTTCATCCAGAAGCTAGACAGTCTGGAGGTAGGTCTGGACATTATTAGTAGTTTAAGAAAATGACAGAAAGCTTTATTATTATAAATTTTACAAATTAATTTACTAATTATTTACGAATGAACAATTTGACCTGACGGTGGCACTAGAAGGATTAATGATGTTAATTTGTCCAGGTTATTCACACATTCTTATAATTACCTGTGTAATTAGGCTGATGACCCTCAGTGGAGGGGAGTGTTTAAAGAGATTATTGATTGGTTATTGATGAAAATCTAATTATGTTCACTGGTTGTTTGCTTTTGACAACAGGCCAAAACCTATGTTACGAACCTTCCTCACTACCCCAGAAAAGACTTCACAACATTGTTCCCCAGAGCAAGTGTGACAGGTGAGTTGAACTATGGGCCACAAGCTTTTCTTCCTCGATTCCTTCACAGGCTAACTCACGTTTTTAGATACAATAGAGTTTAGGTTAATAACAATGACTAAAATCTGCTGTTTGCAAATAGAGGCCTTAAAATACACACAAAATACATGAAAGCTAATGTCCAGAAGCAGTGTAAAAAGTGGGTCAGTTGTAAATCCAAAAGGCGCCTGATGTGATAAACATTGATCTGTTCTCCTTCCTTGCTCTTTTAATAAAGGACGTTGCATTTTGTACAGTTTGAAGCCTTCAAACGAAATTACTGCAAGCTAAATGGCCTTTACGGCCTAATCATGAGGTCTGTGTAATGGATTTAGTTCCTGACCTAAGCCTCACGCGTGGGAAGCACTCACTGTGTGAACACACCTGCAGTCGCTGGCGCTGATCCGCTACAGCGGCTGTGGGTCAGGGGTTTGTTGTCCATTTAGTTTACATACAGGTTTCTGTCTCTGTATGATGTAACACTATAACAACTAGCCCTTTAACTTGTTCATGAAAGCTTTTCCACTAACTGTTCTGAACAAACAGACAAAAACAGGCCAAATTAAGGAGAATTTCCTTAAGTGGTGCATCGGATGTCTAGAGCAGCAGCACATTTTATTTAGTAAAACACAGATTTACAGTAAGTTTACAGCAATATGGTTGATATGATTTTATACAGTTCATATATAAACTATTTATGTTATACTGTATACATTTGTTGGGTTTTTGTTGCAGGCATAGACCTCTTGGAGAAGATGCTCGTTCTGGATGGGGACGAGAGGCCCACGGCAGAACTTGCTCTGGAGCACCCATACTTTGACAGTCTGAGGGATCAAGATGACTTTCCTGAGCCGAAGCCGTACGATGACAGCCACGATAACGCCACAATGTCCCTGGATGAGTGGAAGCGTAAGTGAGAACAACAGTAAGCATGATCGGGTGTAGTGAAGTCAATAAGCATGATCATGGGAAATATGTAAGTGTGTTCGTTTGGCTCACTGTTGATGGAAATGTGGCGCAAAACTTGTTTTCTTTTTACCTTTTGCACAAAGGGTTATGTTTCAAAGAGGTGAAAAGCTTTGTGCCATTCCCACGGCGGGACTCGAAGAGGAAAAACACCCTGACTATGTCTCCATAACGCGGTGAATGTAATGCCCCAACCAACACAGAATGCAACCAACAGTGCCCTTGTATATTCTAATTCTCTGACCATGGATTTACGTTTTCTTTGAAGGGTCATATGAATGAGTCATAATGAATGTACTCTAATGTGTTTTATCTTTTTTTTTTGTAACGTGCAATGATTTCTTATGTTATAATGTGACAAAATGCCACAGGGTTTGCTGTAAGATTTCCAAATAAACAATAAATTCAAATGTGTTGACGTTAATATTAGTTATGTGCAAAGAGCGTCTATGTTATGTTAGTTAGCAGGATCACCTCACTAATTAAATCTCTGTCACTGTGGAAATATGTGAACTTCTCATTTGCACACAGGTTGCGGTCCAACATTTGTGGGTCTTTGTATGAGTATGTGTTATGTATTATACTTCACTGTTATGTCTAGTCTAACGTATGTCGATCAAGTGCTGCGCATCAAGCCACCCGTAGGATACACAGGCTTTGTGTGCACGTCAACAGGTGTCAAGTACCAAGAAGCAGTTCTCAAAGTCGTCCATTTATATGCAGCTAGACTGTCACGTTCATTTAGATCTATACCTTCAGATTGAATACGATTTGTCACTGACCCCGTTAAATAGCTTGCGCGCGAAAATCTTAGCCCAGTGACGTCAGGGAGGCGGGATAAAGCTGTATCAATCTGCTGTTGTCAACGCATCCCCTGGTAATCATTACAGAGGAAGTGAAGCGTTACTTCGCCAAAATAATATAAGCACGAATTATATTCCCGGATATTGATCATAGTTAAATCTTGGTAATTTTTTCCACAATGTTCCACATAATTAAAAAATACACTTAGTGACTGCATGCTTTTTAAAAGTATAATTGCCACAGTAAAGATACAAAAAAACTGCGAAGTATAGAATTTTAAATGTCATAATAACATATTGAAATGTACCTATTAAATAAATGTAGAGTCCAGTAAAAGTATTATAACTCAAACTTAAGATCTCTTAGATATTTGGCTTTACATTAAAACGGTTTAGCAACTTTAGTTTGGAATATGTTTCCGGAAGTATCGTCTTTTACTTTGGCTAATACCGATGTTAGCACATACCGACTCAGAGAACTAAATAGCTAGTCAGCTAGCCAAAGGTGGCTACTACCGCTCACCACAAAATCGGTTCTATAGTCTTCTGTCTTACAGATTCTAAACGCAGATATACAATGCGTATTCTCAGTAGGTCCGTGGAATAGGCTTCGTGGGATCTAAAGGCGATGTTGTGAAGAAGTGGAAACGTTAAATAATGTTGAAATATACCGGCTGTATCAGCAAAGTCTAGCAGGCTAACGGTGGTTCTTTAGCTTCGAGAAGTTAGGCGGCTCGCTAAGCAACCATTACTTTAGACCGCCGGCTGTCGAGCGACCTGTGTCTGTCAGTTGGCATACCAGGTAAGACGGTTCATGTGTGATATTTATTGTTTTTATCTTATTTACAACTTTTAACGCGCGATCAACGTAGAAAATAACAAACCAGTTATGTGCTACTCTTAGTCCTGCCAATCTATTAAAGTTAGCAGGCTAGCTAACTTAGCTGGATGAGCTAACGTTTAGTTTTTTCAATTTTTTTGTTGCAAAACTGTTATAATACTGAGTCTGCATCATAGTGACTTTACGACGAGCCAACGCTTCAAACCCACACACCTACTATTTATATTTTAATTCTAAATAGCATGTAAAAGCAGTTTGAAAACTGTAAATATGGCTGACATCTTACTCGAAATAAGGACACTGTTCTGTTGATCCTACCGATGATTGGCTCAGAGGCGAATCAGTCAAACGTCCTGAAAGCTGATTGGGTTTGTCCTTTGCGTTATTAGAAGCATTGATAGTACTTTCAGCATATGTAAACTCAAGAATATCCTTAAAGTAACATACTTGCAATAGTCTCAGCAGACTGGATAAAAATTCTTCAAACTGACATTAGATTAGCTTTCTATAGACTGGTTTATAAATTTAGGTTTCTACACAAAGCGGTTTAAGTGTTTTAGGGGGCGACTAGTGTGATGGAATGTTAACATTGTAGATACTTTTGACAATAGTTATAATTAATGTAGCTTTGCTTATTGCTGTGAATTGAAAGCGTCACGTGTTTTTTGCATGTAAAGAAGTAGTTTTGCAGTACAGTAGAAATAGTTGTTTATTGTTACTGCTATAGCACCAACGTTTATTTAGTCCTTTTAAATATTAATAACATAAGTGCAAAGTAAGCTCTATAGGCAGCAATATTTAAAATATCTTATAAAAATAGGACTGTCTTAATGGCCACTGTCCTCAATAATGTATGTAAATTTATATATATATATATGTTCATATATTCAATATGCGGTAAGGTAATAACATCTTCCAAATGTTCATCCTTGTAAAATGCACAAGTACATACACACACACATTCCCACAAATGTAAATTGTCCATTATTATTATTTACAAACTACTACATGTTTTTTTATTATTTTATTTCTGTTTTTATCAACAGAAGTGAAGGTGTGATCAGTGGCCTATGAGGAAGCCACGTCGAAAAGGCCAGGTGGCCGAGGGAGGTGGCACAGATGTCACCAGGAAGTCCAACGGGACATCTGGTGGGCGTGCGAGTGCCCGCCAGCGATCGCCATCCCCTTACAGCCTCAAAGCATCTCCAAGTAGAGAAACTCTGACGTATGCACAGTCCCAGAAGGTGGTGGAGGTGGAACTAGATGGTAGGCTTCACCGCATCTCTGTACTTGACCCCCTTGAGATCATTACTGAGGATGAGATGATGGCTCAGGACATTAGTGAGTGTAATAGCAACAAAGAGAACAGTGAGCAGTCATCATCTCCCACTAGCACTGTTCAAACAGCCCGCAAACCTAGCACACCTAGGGGCCGCAGGAAAGACTCTAAATGTTCGTCTATCAAGTCGCCACCACCTTCGAAGAACCGCTGCCCCAATTCTCATCCACAAACTCCTGAAAAGTTACATGCAACCCACCATTACCAGAAAACCCTTCCTGAACCCAAGTTTCGTGTTCTTGAAACCTTTAAACCAGTTGAGGCACCTCCTCTGCCTACAGCATATTACCGCTATATTGAATGCTCAGGTGACGAGCAGGAAACTCAGGCAGAATATGACATGGATGAGGAGGACTCTGCTTGGCTGGACATGGTTAACGCTGGCCGCAAATCAGAGGGTTACGCAGCTGTCTCACCAGATACCTTTGAGCTGCTGGTGGATCGGCTAGAGGATGAAGCGTACCAGGAGGCCCGCAGCAGAGCACCCTCTCAGAGCATGATTGACGATGATGCCTTCTGCTGCGTGTGCCTAGATGATGAATGCCTTAACAGCAATGTCATTCTCTTCTGTGACTCCTGTAACCTGGCTGTACACCAGGAGTGCTATGGAGTTCCCTATATTCCAGAGGGCCAGTGGCTGTGCCGCTGTTGCCTCCAGTCCCCTCAGAGACCAGTTGACTGTGTTTTATGTCCTAACCGTGGTGGCGCCTTTAAGCAAACGAGCGATGGGCGCTGGGCACATGTGGTATGTGCTATCTGGATCCCTGAAGTCTGCTTTGCCAACACAGTGTTTCTGGAACCAGTAGAAGGGGTCGATAACATTCCCCCAGCACGATGGAAATTGACTTGCTACCTGTGCAAGCAAAAAAACTCTGGTGCATCTATTCAGTGCCACAAGGCCAACTGTTACACTGCGTTTCATGTCACATGTGCTCAGCGTGCTGGTCTGTTTATGAAGATTGATCCTGTGCGAGAGACAAACGTCAACGGAACCACGTTCACTGTCAAGAAAACTGCATTCTGCGAGGTCCATTCACCACCTGCACAAGAAACCGCCTCGGATGAGGAGAGTGAAGGCAGGGTGGTGGGCAGCAGAGGGAGGGCTAGCCGAGGACGAAGTGCCTACACAGATGGTCCAGCAACACAGAAGAAGGGCAAAAACCCAGATCATGATGCCAAGTCCAGGAAAAAGAAAGGAAAAAAGACCACAGAGGCAGCAGCACAACTCACCGCTTCACCACAAGTCACAGTATCTCAGATACCAACAAGCAGGTTAGATTTTATTTCATTTTGAATAAAAAAGACAAAATGCAATGTTGGTCAAAACACTACAAATGTCTTTTGAAAGCAGTATTTAGGTGTGTCAGGATGAAATAGTGTAGAATGGATTGAGAAACATTTTTGTGGAGCTGTCTGAACTGATATCAGTCATGTTGACAATATGATTAATACACACTTGTCTCTGTCGTAAAGGCTGAACATAATCTGCAAAGGTGTCCTCCTTCAGAAGAAAACCCATTTTATACAGAGGCTTCATAACTACTGGTTATTGAAACGCCGATCGAGAAGCGGCGTGCCGCTTGTCCGGCGTTTACACTCTACCATCCAGTCTCAAAGGAATACTGAACAGGTGAGTGCAGGAAACTGAACTGTTTTCATTGATTGGATTTTTAGATTTTATTTGGTGTGCTATGATAATAATTGGGAATTGTTGACAGTGGCGTATAGTGAGGTTCATGGCTGAGGCATTAACCTTGTTCAGAGTCAGATTTTAAAATAACTAATAAAAGGAGTGTATTTTTCACTATTTAATTGGCAGACTGCATTTTACTACTGGCCACGTTTATATTTTACCAACATTCGTCTCTCAGCCTAAGGAACATTTTTTTTTATATCATTAATAGTCAAGTTGTCTCAATTTTATCCATATCATGTTTTTCACCACTTATACTCATTCCAGTATAGAGAAGTTGTTTTTAAAACTTTAAATTCTGCTTTAATCAGTTTTACAGTTTTGCTCTTCATAACATAGAATACTTCACCCAAGGTCCAAATTTTATTTTTAAACCACTTGAACTGTTTTACTTATTTTTTTCTTTCTTTTTTTTTCGAAAATTGAGATCTATTTGTGGTGTGCCTTTTAAAGAACGGGAGCTGCCGCACTTTCAGTTTCTCGCCATATTAGATCAGGAAATGTGCAAATTCAGCAATTTTTACTTAGGATAATGTTAATCTAATTGTAAATAAAAAGAATTAATTTTTATTTTATTTTAATATATTATGGTAATTGTCAAAATGAGGACCCGCCTACCCTGACTGCATATTTGTAACAAATTGTTGCAATATTTCATTTTATAATTCATTGACAACAATTGTAATAACTATACAATGAAGCTCTAAAAATATGTTCTGCTTTGTAGCCTGAGGAGGATGAGAAGGTCTCTGCAGCAAAGGAAGCACTGAGATATTGGCAGAAACTTCGGCACGATCTTGAAAAAGCTCGGCTACTGGTGGAGCTCATCCGCAAGAGGGAGAAACTCAAACGAGAGCAGGTAACAAACAAGGCTGTGTCTCTCAGGCAATATGACTGTTCTATAAACAACTATGTATACAATAATATATGTTTATACTGGTACTTCAAAGGCTAAATAGGCCCAGGGTTTATTTATAGGAACTACAGCTATTGTCAAATTGAAGTTTTCCTTAAATGTAGTCAAATGTTATGAGATGGATGATCTCACTTTTCTTAACTGAACAGTCAATGGTTTGTATGTTTGTATGAAACATCTCCTCACAAACAGATCCAGATGTCACTGTTCTCAAAGGAAAACTGGCCTTTGGCAGTTATTGAAGGCTCCACATATGTTTACATCACATGGTTTTTATCTAACCAAAACAGGTCAAAGTTCACCAGGCAGCGATGGAGTTGCAGCTGACCCCCATGCTGGTGCTGCTTCGCTCAACTCTAGACCAGCTGCAGGAGAAAGACACGGCTGTGATATTTGCAGAGCCAGTCGACATCAAGGAGGTTAGACAGTGCATTGTTACAACACTGACACTACGTCCATCCACGAGTGTATAGAGTGGTAAAGTTGCATAGCTTTCTATTTTACAAATCACATGCTCAGTGTAAATTAATGTGTAGACATGACAAATTTAAAGAGTGTGGGCTTACCACCAGCTTCATGTTTGGCTTGCACACCATTTACTAGATGTATTACTGTTTGTTACACTGCAGGCCCATTTTTTTACCTTTTAAAGAAATTTGTACATAATTTAACAAAATACACTCGGGTTCATTCTGGGTTTTTAGGGACACAATATACACTCCTATGCGTGCTATTCAGTTGTCCAGGTTCTCATTCAAATGTATGCCTTCCTCTCAGGTGCCAGACTACCTAGAGTTCATCAGTGAGCCCATGGATTTTTCCACCATGCGCACAAAGCTGGAGAGCCACGCCTATCGCTCAGTTGCTGACCTGGAAGCTGACTTCAATCTAATGGTGTCAAACTGCCTTGTCTACAACAACAAGGACACCGTCTTCCACCGAGCAGCCCTGCGTCTTCGAGACTTAGGGGGGGCCATACTGCGTCATGCCCAACGTCAAGCCACGAACACCGGCCTAGAGTTGGAGACTGGCATGCACCTTGCAGTGTCACCACAGAAAAGAGACTTTTACAGCTGCACCTGGGATGATGGTATGTCACAGTGGTGAATATGCATGTTTATTGTAAATACCAGAAGTGACTGACACACATCCCTGTCATCTGTAGTTGACAGTGTCCTGGACCCAGACAACCGGCTTCATATGACTGTGGAGGAACAGCTGAAAGAGCTGTTAGAAAAGCTGGACTTTGTCACGTCCATGCGCTGCAGTGGCGCCCGAACTCGACGGATTCACCTGCTTCGTCGTGAGATCAACAGCATTAGGTACAGGCAGGGCCCGCATTCCCGCAACAGTCTTCACAACGGACATTTAAAAGAAGACAACGAGGATGACGAGGATGAAGATGGTGATGACAAAGACACCAAGACAGATAACACCCTCTCGTCTTCAGACAAAGGTGGGTAATGGGAAGGTGTTTCAACTGTATGAAATTTCTAATGCATTTAAAAGCCGCTTTTTTTCTCTCTCTCAATGAGACCAGTTGTGAACGTGAGCTAACAGAACATTGTCCTCAGGTAATTGAGCCAGGGTCCCCCCCACGCACCAACCCCAACCACCCCACTGTCTCCAGTCTAGTAAGTAGGGGCCCAGAGTCTTGTTAGCCATGGCTGCCTCACAACTCCTCTCTCCCAGTGCACTCTGTGTCTGCACCTCTTTTATGCATCATTCTCATGGACTCATCACTCTCATGCCCACGTACAGTCATGTCATATCATTCCACTGTGACTCCAGGCCAGTCCAGTCAGCCGTCTTCTTGTTGGCGAGGGCTGCAGAACACCTTCTGATTGCTGTCAGATGAGTCGATATACTGTGGTGTAAAGTTGTGAGAGCAAAGGTCTTGAATCACTTGTCTAAATAAGATCCTTCACCTCTACAGAATACGTCAACTATTCCTTGACCGTAATTAGACCGTGGGTCTTGCACTGATTCTTGGGGTCCACTGTCCTGCTCGTATTCTTGTTAGTTGTGCCCTACCTCTTGCTGATTAACTGTATCAGGTGTGCACCAAAGAAACGGTTTGAAAAAGAAGGAGGGCAGTGTTTTTCAAGGACCTGGGGTTGACCATTCCTGAATTATTCTCTGGGAAAAAAATGCAATTCATTAGGAGGTGACAACCATTTTCCAGTGTGAATACTACTACGCCACATCACACTACATACTAAATGGGCATTCATTTCCACTAAATGCTGAGTGAATTGATATTAAAAATTTTCTCTCTTAAATTCCCAGATGACCTCAAAGCTGCTTCGCCACCAACACTGGAACCTACGGGGCCAGCTCCTCCTCCACGACAAGAGGACGCACCTCTGGACCCTCCAACATTGCGGCCGATCACAGGCGAGCCCCGTCCCCACAGCTGCGCCTGCAAGCACCTAAAGATGGACAGTGATGTCTTAGAGATTATTAATTGCACTAAAGCGGATGAGCAACTTCCCATTTTGCACAATGAGGGGCAGACCATGGCTAACGGCCTGCCAGAACACAACATCCCCCCAAGACCTACCACTGGAGGTGTTGGACGACGAACCTCTGTGTTATTCAAGAAGGCGAAGAATGGCGCAAAGTTATTCAGAGACAATCCTGTAATGAACGGAAAAGGGCCGCAGGACGACGAAGCTAGCAACACCTCTACAGCCCCCAACTCCACAGCCAGCACCCCATCTGTGACACCATTGTCTACTCCATCCAAAACCCCGCAGAAAAGCCCTGGACCCCCCAACCTCAGTGAACACCATCCAGACCCGTGCTCAGACAGTGAGCTGGAAAGAACTCCAAATCATAATGTGGAAAGTGGTGAGCTTCGTGTCTTTAAAGTTTAAAGCTCCAAGTTTAAGCTGCAATGCAATCTGCAATGCAACATCAAGACATATGGGCTCTCATGGGTGACTACAGAGCACGTATGGACTTTAGTGCAGTTACATTTTTAACCACAGAACTATAACATAGTATTTCTCTCATCTGTTTTCAGGACTGACCAATGGCTTCAACAAGCATAAAGACAGTGGGTCTGACTCTGAATATGGCCCTTTTCCTGTCCTCCAGAAAGAAATGTAAGACATTTTCTTTTGTTTGTTGTTGTTACTTGTTTATTGTAATAATTCTAATTATTATGATGATGATGATAATGATTTATACACGGATATGGTGTCATGTCTTGCAGGAGCTTACCACCCAAACGAAGCATTGGAAAACCAGCTCTTTCCAAAGTTCCTTTCCTTGAAATTGTCAATGGCGACACAGATTACACTGGTAAAGGCCTGTTTTTTGTGCATTTGTTGTCTAATCAGTGTTTACTAATTTATTAGGAATATAAGATGAAAACTAATAAGGTTCTCCTGACTTGCAGGAAATGGTGGCCAAACACCTGAGAATGACACAGAGCTTGAACCTCTGGATCTGGTTTGGGCCAAGTGTCGAGGATATCCCTCTTATCCTGCGCTGGTAATCCCTTAGACATTTTATTACTAAAGTACTTCCTGCTTTGAACTTTGAGGAGGAAGTGTGTGTTTTAAATGGGCAACTTTCACCAAACGTCTGCCAGGAGGTGATATTACACATTTAACTCTTAAATGTTTTCCCCCCAGATCATTGACCCCGAAATGCCTGAGGAAGGGCTGCTGCACAATGGGGTGCCCATCCCTGTCCCGCCCAAAGACGTCCTTAATCTGGGGGAACTGAGGCAGGAGGAGACCAAGGAGAGACTCTACCTGGTGCTATTCTTTGACAATAAGCGCACATGGTGAGTTACAGACACATAGATGTAATTCAGTTGTATGCTAAGGGTCAGAACCACGATCATTGGTGTTATGAACACAGCTGGTTGAACTGTCCAGCTCAGGAGGATTAGAACTACTCAGACAACTTGATGCTTGTAAAGAAGGTTTATTGAACAACAAAACATAGGTAGTATTTTAAAGTTTAGGTACAATATAAAATGCAAACAAGTGAATTGAGCGCCATTGGTCGTACTTAGAAGCTCCAACAGTCGAACTGTGTCTCTCTGTGACTCTAGGCAGTGGCTGCCACGTGAGAAACTGACACCTCTGGGTGCTGACGACACCGCAGACAAGCTGCGCATCATGGAGGGCCGCAAGTCCAGTATTCGTAAGTCTGTCCAGGTGGCGTATGACCGCGCCATGATCCACCAGAGCAGAGTCAGCCACAGCCGCGACTTCGTGGCTTCTAACTACCTGTAGAGGGTGACAGGGAGCCTCGTGTGCACCCACAGTCAGCCACTATGCATCTTTACAGCCGCAGGTGGGCGAGTCCTGCTGGGAGTTGAATTCGTATTCACTGTGGTCTGAAGAAGCTGCCACGTCCTGGACTAAACCACTAGTGTCTGACACAGAGCAGCAGTGTTTGCCTTCCTGTGCCACCACGCGAGGATGTGAATGAAGCTACTTATCAGTTTTATGTTGCTGCGGTCAGCGATGAGGCGTCTGCTTACTCCATCTGGATGTGTCGGGAATGTACGTCTAGAGTTAATGTAAAAGAGTTACCCTCTATTTTGTATAATTTTACTGCCAAGGAATCTATTTCAGAAGAGAGATTTGACATATTTATATGAACCGCAGAAGATGAATGAATGGTCACTGCCATTTTTTCTACAACAGCTTTTTACATTTTGATCTTTTACAAAGACACTTGTATATTATGAAGGCACATTTTGTGTACATATGTATGTGTTTTATCAAAACTAATTTAACGTTGCTATTTTAAAATGCGTATTTCAATCAACCCACAGGGGGAAAAGAGGCTGTGTATATTTGGAGATAATTCCCAACTTGCTGCAGTATATTGGCTTGTCTGATGAAATTTCGTTGTGCTCTGCGTGTGTGTGCGTTCAGAGCCTACAACACGATGAGCTGTTGGTCTTTATATTTGAATTCTCTTTTTGATACAGAGAGAAATAATTTATTTATGGAGGATAGTGCGATAGAACTAAAGCTATATTGCTTAAAGCTGAGATGTATTTAACTAAAATGGAGTGAGGTTTTAAAGTCATTCAGCCACCGTTTTAAACAGATGAGTTCACATTTGGTTTAATGTTGATAAAACCCAACCACCGTCATTCACTGATGAACCTAGATGATTCTATTTATTATCAAGAGCCACATTTTATCAAATGGAAGTACACCTTTATAAGCTTTTACCATGTGCATAATTTACCTTCTCACCAAATATTGTTTGAACCAGTACTTCCTCGTTTTGGGAAATAAATGTTCTATTAAAAACCTATTGGGATCCTTGACCTGCAGTGGTTTTGTTGCATTGCATGTAAAGGCTCTGCACCTGCTTTTTGTGTGTGTGCCTTTTGTGAGTGTGGAGGCTAAATATTACTAGGAGTAATTCAAAATGGTGAAACTTTGGTTCTTAATTTCAGTGAGATGACCTCCAGTTTTCACATTCTCTATTTGATTTTATTTTCATAGTGAAAAGTACCTGCATACACCAGGTATAAAAAGGCCTATGAAGTGTTCTGATCTCAACCTCTGGCAGTCCACAAGCGATTGGTTTTAATAACACCTGTAGGAAACAGTGAAAGGTTGGTCAGTTTAAGGTGCTGCGCTTTTTATGACCGTGTTTAAAGACCCTCCCAGCTCATACTTTGCCGGGTGGCAGCGGTGGTGGCCAGCCTCCTCATCAGTGTCCAGCCTGCTGTCTCGTCAGGAGGAGGTAGTTGTGACGGAGGGTCCGGAGCTCCGTCAACCTGCCGAGCAGGCGGCCAAACCGCTGCGGTCCCCCTCGTGCAGCTCCAGCCTGGGACCCGCTCACCCTGGACAGCAGGTCCAGGATCAGCTCCTGCATCTTCTCAACACAACTGGCTGCTTGCAGGGATGCTCGGTCTGGACAAAGACACACAGCAAGCTTCAGACAAGTTAGTTATTTATCCCTGAATTGGGCTGTTTGTGACCAGACTCCTGGTTTGACCTGAGCAAAGCAGAGCTGTAGCGGTGAGCAGTGCGTATTCAGCCTCCGTTACCCGCAATGCTTTCATGCTGTGGAAGAAATTGAGTGCTGGTCCAGAGAGATCATCGCTGCTTCCTGTTAGTGAGAAAATGGCCAATGTCACACGCCAAACCACATGTGTAACACTAGATATGTGCATGCTGGGACTTACCTGTGCTGACCAGCATCCTAGTGTGGAGACTTTCTCTAGACTCAACGTTTCTCAGCCAGTTACGCGTTGACACACCGAAAGGTTGCAGGGCTGATAACAGATAATAAGAAGTTATTGTTTTGACTGAATAACCAAATAAAATGAGAGTACGAGTCTTCAATCTACATTTTTGTGATTTTCACCCTGACTGGGACCTGTTGGGTTGTTGGAGAACTGCTGAGCTGAGAGCAGGAACATGACCTCCGGTGAAGAGATGGACAAAAGAGAGCCCTGGTCTGAGAAATCCAGAAGGTCAAAACCTGCCAGGAGAACAGTGGATGTCTGTATTTACAGATTTCAGCAAAGAATTTAATAGACTTCAGCTGTCTATTATTATTTTTTCCTTTAATCCTACCTGGCACTGTCCTGGCGAAGTGCAGCAGTCTTTGCAGGGGGGGAGATACGATATCAGACAGACCCTCCCCTTCGTCAGCACACGGCCAATCAAACTGAGCAGATGAAAAAAATCACTAGCATCATGGAAAATGTACTTGAGAACTTACAGGTGTTCTTCCCAGGCTACGACTTACCCTGCAGTGGCTGCTGTCCTGTGCTCTGTACATCCGATGGGCCTCCACCATCCGGTCCACGATGTATTTCTGTTCTCGAGTTAAAGTTGTGGGCAAAGCCTGTTGAGGATCGCGGCGTAAAAATGACTCAAAATGTTGCTGATGACTGGAAAACCCAAGTGAGAAGAATAGCGTTGCCTATCCACTACCTGCCCGGGCAGCCTGCTGGTGGAGGTGACCCTCCTGCTGTCCACGGTCTCCTCGTCCTCCTGGCCCCGGCCCTTGCCTCCTTTCCTCAGACGCTTGGACTGGCACTGCACCTCTGTCAGGAGGCCTGAGGAGAGGAAATGGATGCATTTCACACAGTCAAAGCACGTCTGAAATTGTGCGGTCAAAGCGGCGACCCGTACACTCGGCGAGCATTCCCACGGCGCGGCACTTCCTCAGTCGACAGTCCTGGCACTTCCTCCTCATGTACATGTCCATCTCACAGGTGCCCCCACTCTTACAGTGATACACGGCCTTCTTGGTCACGCTGCGGCGGAAGAAGCCTGCGGTGAAGGCGAAAGGATGAGCGGGTGAGGTCAAACTGAAGAGATGAAGCAGAAAGGGTTTAAAACGGTGAGAAATACCTTTACATCCCTCACAGGTCAGAGCATTGTAGTGATAGCCTGATGCTTTGTCTCCACACACCACACACAGCTCCTCCTGCCCTCTGCTCTTGCCCCCAGACCCCACCCGAGACCCACGCCTGAGTGGAAGCTCCACAGGTCCGAGGCCCTGAGCTAGGCCGTCGCAGAGGGGCTCGGCGCCGGGGTCGCAGGGACCCTCCAGGGTGCAGTGGGAGCTGTAGTGGTACTGGGGGTGGCAGGTGGAGGAGGGGGAAGATGTGGAGGAGGACGGAGAGCCGTAGATGGAGAAGGGCAGGTTGGCAGAGCTGTACTGTTGTTGGCTGTAAGGGAGCAGCTGGAGGTCAGGGTCCTGCAGGGGGCAGCCCAGAGGGTCAGCCAGCATGTCTAGAAATAAGGTTGAAGATTCAGATATTAATCCTTTTTCACCACATAATATACTGTGACAAAAGTGTGGTGTTCACTTTTCACACTTGTCCAGAAGGAAGAAAAAATTATTATGTAAATTTGAATTAACTTGTGCTTGATGTAGTGCATCCTCCCCCACAGTTGTTACTATATATGCATTGTCATAGAGTTATGTAACTGCAACATGCATTCTGCATTCTCTTTACAACACAGTTAAGTCACGGAGCACATTTGACGTGTGAAGGGACATTTCAGGCAACACACTGACGCTGCAGCAACACAAAGCACGTCACAGGACTGCGGTCTCACATGACTCGCGTGACTTCACTGCTTGTGCGGCTCTTGGGGGACACAATACAAGGCTGAGAATGGGACCTCGTGAACTCGAGCAGACTCTTGAAACAGGATGCAGCTGAGGGTTCCCGGTCTCATTTAGGACTGTCTGGTCCCCTTTTATTCAGACAGCAATGACCCAAAGTGTCCTAGGAGCCCGTTTCACAAGCCCCATCTGCACTGAGAAAACACTGACCACTGGCACCGTCTAAATGAACAGCTGGACTAGCTGAGCGATGTGTCAGGCACAGACTGCATGACGAACCCACCCGGTCAGGAGATTCCCAAACCCTGGAAATGACTAAAAAGGGTCTTTAAGTGTTGATAAGGCAACAAATATTTCCTGCTTTTTTGTTGACTAGTTTGACTAAATTAGTAATTTGGGAGGTAGAGTTATTAAAACTGGACTAAATATTGATTACGCAGCATCCAAAAAACATCTGTATTCCTCCCACAATGCAGCTTGAAAGCACTTAATAACTCACCAATCCTCACAACAACAACTGATTGATTACCAATTAGCGTGAAAGGCCACATAATAAAAGATCTGTACTAGATGACATCATTGCACGAACGCTTCATCATGACTTGGGTTATTCCTGTTGACTTACAGCCCTGAAACAGTCTAAACGTTAACCCTCCACATTCCTCCCTCTTGTCTTCTCCCGTTTGGGTCTCGCTCCAGATGTTTCCTGTCTTCGCCAGACTCTGGTGCCGATGTTCTGGACCGGGGGGGGGGGGGGGGGGGGGGGGGGGGGGGGTGTCTTGCTCTCTTGGCGTGTGACAGAGCTATGGTTCGCTCTGTTTGTAAACCATTTTAACGCTGTCTAAACACTCCTCCGCCTCCCATCCATCCCACGCACGCTAGGGAGGCAAACAACACGAGCGAGCCACCCCCCATCACCTCCGCTCTCTCTCGAGGGCAAGAGAGGAGACATCAGGCGGGATTCATTGGTGGCGCACATCAGTATAAATATATCCAGGCTCAGACTCCCTGCGTGCTGTGAACGCACCGATCCGTCATGAACTGTCATCGACTTCTCGAAAGCTGTAAATAAACGCCTGCATTCATTCACCCATTGTGCGAGTAGCACAGGGCATAGTTACATCATGCTGTGACACATCAGCCATTACATGTTAGAAGAAACGCTCATTTCTGAGAAATTCTAGAAGAAACAAAAGCAAAGCAGAAATATTGTCTCATTCCCTGTCAGGCCTGAGGTCAGAGAAGATTATTATCCCCATTTATTACATGAATTGAGACCAATTATGCATAAATTAAAAGTACTGTTTTCATAATAAACTATGATAATATTCTAGTCATGGGAAGATATTTGCCTAATGCGTAGTTCAGGAAATTTAGGTAATATTTGAAAACTTTGTTTCTTCTGACTTACTTTATGCATATTAAAACAAATGCATAAACATATTCATACAGTCTTTCTTAGTGCTTATAGTACTTATAATTATTATTTGCAAATACTTATAGTATTTGCAAATAATATTCAAATGAGATAAATCTGAGTAAGTCTGAAACAGGCACAGAAAGGAAGTGAGAGTAACTGCTAAGCAACATTACAAACAATATGAAGAGAACGTCATAGTGGACTCACCATAGTACTGGAGCTGCTCGGTCGGGCAGTAACCGTCAGAGGTGGAGAGAAAGCCCCCTGCTGAGAAGTTCATCTCCAGCTCAGTCCACTCTCTCATCTGGACAGAAGATCCCGGCTCCAGCTAGTAATACAGGGTCTGTCGTCACATAAACACACACAGACGCACAGACGCTTACTCCCAGGACCTACATATATGAGGGATCTGGGAAATGCAAAGACATTCCTAAATCCCCAGGATGCGTTCAGGTCTCCGAGCTGTCCGGGCCGATGTCCCGGCCTATTTTTAAGTGCAGCTGAGGCTCTTGGTCTGTGGTTGACGATGTGCTGGAGGAGGTCTGTACTGTCCCCAGGAGGGGGGTGGACAAAAGGGAAAGCAGGGACACCCAGGAAGGTCCAAACAGCTGGACCCGGCTGGGACTTCAGCGATCAGAACCCGTCCCTTATGGGCTCAAAGGCCCTGGTGCTGTGGACATGTGGATGTATCCCAGAATGCAACAGCTGAGTGCGACGGAAACGCTTATTTTTGGTTGAACTAGAAATGAATGATTTGCTTTAAATATCTGATTCTCGCGCTTTTAACAGACAGACCCATTTTCTGTATCTCACTAGTGTGAGCCGTGCACGTGTGCGTCCGTCCATGTTTGTCCTGCGAGCCTTGGGAGTGTGTTTACTCTGCCTTTTGTTTACCGCTGCTCTGTTTGTGCTGTAGTTAATATTGGACAGCGCTTTGATTTAAGAGGCTCTGGGACCTTCGACTCCCCCACAGACTGTTAACCAGAGGGAAAGGAGGCCTGAAGCACCCTCTGAAGACAGAGGACTGACCCCAACGCAGGCCTGGAAACCTCTGAGCAGCACAAGCTGACATGTAGCATGCTCACTGGCGATTAATGGCATGTTCCCGCCATGGTATCATCCCTGTCACTGGCTCATTACTGATATCAGAGGGGGCGGGAGGAGACAACCTTCACCGGACGGATCTCGATCGATCACGGTGACAAACGCAGCAGGAATTCGCCTGTTAATACACTGTTTGGAGGATTATGTCCAAAGGGTAAACTGGCACAAACGTGGCCAGAGTTCACAATGACACAAGCGCCTCAACGTGAAACGTGAAAGTGGAACGCAATAGAAGACTTTCCCCACAATACAAACAGACATCATCTGAAATTTTGCAGTTGCAAAATAATAAACTGTGAACAAAATTTTCTTCTGCAAAACAGAAAAATATCTGAGAGCGAGCAAATGTTGCCATGGATCTTGTGGAGGTGTCGCACTGTTGGACAGATTGTTGGACGCGGGCCTGATTCTGAAGCCTCGTCCACGGGGAGAGAACGAGGGGGAGAGGAACAGAGGGGCCTTCGAGTGCATCCACATAAAATATGTGGTCAACTTTTTAAAAATCCTGCCCCAAAACGTCTGCATGAGAAACAACAAAGCAGCACTGGCGTTTTGACTTAACACCAATTGGCACGCCTGGTTCCACTAAGATTCAGACCAAATATAACAAACTGCTGCCGTGTTCAAACACTTACACTCATTAGTCCGGCTCACTCATAGCACAGGCTTTAGATAAATTTAGCACATCATAAATCCCACTTAGGACGTTCTCTCCGTGTGGCCGGCTCCTGTCTTTATCAGAGGGCTGCTGGCTGGTAGCTGCAGCTCGATAATGGCCTGGATTGTTTACTGATCCCTGTGGGAAACTGACATTAAAGCAGCCTCAGGATTGTGTCAGTAAAGTCCATTGCTTGTGTCTGAGCATGTGTGACTGTAGGGCATTTGACCGTCATGAAGACTAACGCAAACTTAAATCCTATTCGCTCTGTCTTGTCCAGGTCACTATGGCATCAGGCTTTCATTTTATTATAATTATTAATATGAATTATCATAATACCAGTAATAGTGATTGGTTGGTATGAACACCACAACACGCTGTGAACGACCATCTATAGTTTAAACTTACTTCATGAGGTGCTGTATGAAAACCTGTGTAATTCCTTGCCTTTAGTCATGTTACGTCATTAGGTTAATATTTTATGTAACGGCAACAAAACAACGTTTAAAAAGTGACGCTGACAGGACAGCGTTTTGAGCAATAATGAAGACAATCAGTACAAGGAAGCAGAGGAAAATGCAACACTGTGAGTCAACCTATCCAACCACCTGCCTTAAATCGTCCCATTTCCAGCTTCCCTGGGTCCAGATACACAACCCAAACCTGACCTGTCACCAGAGTCCGTTAAACACCTTCCTTCAGTTAGAAGCTGAGCTGGACTCACCACTGATGAGCGGTCCTGCTGTGTCCACGGTCCAGACGTCTTCTAGCTTCCTCCTGCCCTCACGTTTTGTAATGTTGACTGCAGCCCAGCCTCCATTCTCTCTGTCTGTGTCTACACACACACACACACACACACACACACAAAGTAAACACAACCTTTCAAATGGGACAGTAGCTGTTTAAGATGAACATGTGAGAATCAAACCAATGACTGTTGACTGTAGATTTGCTATTGTAGTACAAAAAACCATCAACAATAATAGAAGTGAACAATAAACAAAACCAAAAACATTTACAGGGAATAAACAAGAGGGAGAAATACAACACAGGCTACTGCTACTAATATCTTATGTTAATTGACATAAGTGACAAAATATTAGCCTATAATAAAATGTCCTGCATGTTGCTCTGCATTAGACAAAGGAACCCCCTCCCGTTCTACGAGAAGCTGGAGTCATCTCATTAAGACATTCCCAGTATAAAGTGTTTATAAACAGCCTCTTGTTCATCCTTGGTGATGGATGCATGCTCCCTATCACAGGCTCTTCCTGCTAACTCCTGCTTAACAATCTCTCTGCCACTGTTTCACAACCACACGCTACCCCCCAGTCCACGTACACACTCGCTGAGCCCATTAATACTTTTTGCGCTGACCTTGCCTCCACTGTGGGTGGGCCCTTACTGTTGAGGGTATGCGATTGCATTATGTTTAACAGTAACAGTGCGCGTGCGTGGGCGCGTAATGAACGAGGAGGGTGCAAGTGAGAGTCAGTGTGACTCCGCTAATGAAGATAAACAACGCGGCTGTCAAGGCCTCCCAGGAACAGGTCAAACCCAGCCTGAGGTCAGTGAAGGGAAAGGGTCAGAGGTCAACATCAGGGCCAAGAGCAGGCCTTGACCACAGCGGAGCTGAAAAACAGTGTGAGGTGAAGAGGGCAAACCGTCCTGGAGGGAGAGACATCACATCCTGAGAGAAGTAGATCCAGTGAAACTCATAAATCACAGCAAACGCAAAATGAACTGACTTTGACTCTAGAAAGAACTGCAACAATCCTAAATGACACAATGAAGACGTTTGAAAAGAACAGGGAAGAAAATGTTTTTATTTTTTCAGTGTTTACAGTACAATGACCTAGTAAACATATTTTCCTCAAGTACAAAAACAGTTGTGACAAATGTGCAAAAAATGGTGGAAATTAAACAAAAGTAAAAATCTGTATTATGTGATGCCGCTTTCATCACCAGTGCAAACATAGGTGTTGATGCTGTTTATGAAAAATAAAACCATATGAAGACAATAAAAATAAAATATTCACTTTTTGGTCATGGCACCTAACTGAATAAATTATATTTAAGATTTAATTTACAGAGGATTTCCCTTTTTGAATTAAAGACATCATTAAATCCATCATTACATCATTTACATATGACTAAATATAACAGGAGCTAAACTAAAACACTAAATGATGACATCACCGGAATAGTGTTTTGGCACCTTTAAAAAACACAATAATACGTTTAGCGAAACCTCTGTGTGGCGTTATCACCCACAGCAGCACGTTTCCAATGTGCAATAAATCAAACATGACTTAGAATCAGGGGTGTGGGTTGATAGATGGCTTTGACGACTGTGACCTCTCAGTCGTCCCTCCTACATTAAGACCACGTGAGAGGTTTTCTGCCCGCGTACACATCGTGTAGAAATGTGAGTTTGAGCGTACGCGGCGGTCTGCTAGTTAAGTGTGGATGAGGGGCGCCGTCTCGCTGTAGCTGCCAGTCTCCTCCACCCGAGCTTTCCGGTACATGATGAACTGGATGGTGATCTGAATCCCACAGTCAAAGGAATCAACAGAGATCACAGGAACGAGTCGAAACCAGTTCATAGCAGCAGAATAATACACATCTATATTACTGATATAGACTAATAGGTGTTAAAGACACGCTGTTGCAAATTTTACCCAATTTACAGGTTCAAGGCTTTAAAGCCAGTTTACACAGAAACTTAACTGGTGCTTCACATGTACTACAAAGGTTGGGTTTATTTTTGCTAAGCAAGTCCTAGAAAACTGTTCAGTTTGAGTTAAACTGTTGGGTTTCAGTTTCCCTGGTCTGTAAAAC
Source organism: Betta splendens (assembly GCF_900634795.4). Classification (NCBI taxonomy): domain Eukaryota; kingdom Metazoa; phylum Chordata; class Actinopteri; order Anabantiformes; family Osphronemidae; genus Betta; species Betta splendens. The sequence continues at coordinate 11,112,713 of NC_040887.2, read as the reverse complement.
ACTAATGTAAAGCCCCATGATCAGGTTGCTGCACCTTCTCATTGAAATCTGATAGGCAAGCCACATGATACTTCAGTTCAAGCGTTTGGACCTTTGATCCTCTATATTATGTTTCCACACACACAGTCACAGGACGTGCACTCATCTGCTGAACTGTCCTATTGTTACCAGCTGAACGCTGCATAAAATGTAGCAGGTACATGGCATTAGGGAGGGCTGGCAGCAGGCGCGTTCACATTTTTGCTCAAAGGATACAACGAGGTCTAAGAAGAGAGTGCCAAGGCTGCCGATGAGCCAGGGAAGGTGATGGATCAGGTAGCTGTTCTCGCCCTGGCCGGCATCAGGGTTTTTTAGAAGGATGCTCAGGCCATAAGTACTGTTTCCCAGGATGACCAAAGCAAACAGGAAGTAACTTACACCTTCAGTTGATTTCCTCTTAAACTAGGAAAAGAAATGAGGGGAAATAAGGAAATATAAAATGCACATTGCAGAAAAAACAGAAAAAAGGAGTTTTGTTTTTATTTTGAATTTTCACTTGCTCACTTTTCAGATAAAATAAAATTTGCCTCTCCGTACATTTCTCTTTACGACAGCCATGAAAAATATGACTGTCATAACCATCAGTATCCTCATATCCCCAATCATATTCTAACATTAGCTTTTTTATTGGTTAAGGTCTACTGCCCAACTTATGCATACTCACATTAGTGTAGATCTGGGGAAGTCTGGAACAGAGGTAGAGCACTGAGGATATTGAGCCAATGCAGAAACCAATAATCTCTTTGGTAGTAAATGCCTGAAGCAACACAAAGTCAGACACAATTTTACAACCAGAAAAAAAGGCTGGAAATATGTATCTGCCTACCCTCAGTTCACTAATTAAATAAATAAATAGGAATTACCTGAATATGGCTATTAGTGGAGAGCAAGCCACGACTTCTGAACCCCAAAGGGGTCATCTCCTGTTGGGTGCTCAATCCAGGGAGGTGCAGGAGGCTTGTGGTGAAGCCCAGGATGCAGCTGACACCCACCACATTCAGCACCCTCCTTCCTGGAGAATAGACGACACCTCGTTTCTCAACTACTAACTACAACTAAATGCCATCATATACCTAGACCTCTAAGAGTTTACAAACACAGTGACACATAATCTGTACAATAACATTGTGTACTGAAATAGTTTTAATTCATTGTGTTTTCCTCACAGCACAACTTTTTTGTTTGCTTCATTGTAAACTAAACTAAGAGATAAAGGAAGTGTGAGCCACACGAGTACCAACATAACAGTAACGCTATTGGTTTGACAGTCGAATTAGTCTGTTTGTACATGTTCCTTCTAGAGAAAATCAACACAAGCTTTTTCATAAATATTCAACATATTTACTGCTGAAATTGTTGCATTCATGATTAATTTCATCCATGTGTTAGATACAAACACTAAATTAGAATAACATACAATATACACATGAACAGGGAAGTGAGATCTTAACATAGACAAAACGGAACACTTACTTTCAGCCACTTTGTGCCTCATCTTGTAGTAACAGTACATAGAGAGCATTAACAAGTCAGCAAAGACGTAATAAATTGCTGTGTAGGTCTGGATGACAGGGAGAGAGACGTGTCAGATTAAAAAAAGGCAGATTTACCTCTTTTTGCGACATGAGTCACTTAGGTAAAAAATAATGTAGTTTAACATTCATACCCTTTCACTGAATGAACAATTTTATCACTACAGGTTACCTGAAGTGGGAGCTGGTCTGCCAAGAAGGAGCCAATCAGATTGCACGTGTCACCTGCCAGCCACAGCAGCAAAAACCAAATAGAAAGGGCACTGTCCATGTTCCCTGTTTTACACGAGCTGTAGTACTGCCTGCAAGCAGTGAGAGACCGAGGTACACATACCGTTTGAATAGATGACCATTTAACCGAGAAGCACGTACAGCAAGACAGGTACTTACGGAAGTGAAGACACCATAAAGAAGACGATGGACATGAGGCCTAAGTACACACTGGCCATGTCCCGAGCATCCTGGGCGCATTCCCCAAGTCCTTCCCAGACCCACTGGGACCCATTAGGACACAAAGAGCTGAGGTTCCCTTGACTGGTCCCACCTAAGGAGCCCCGCGAGAGCACTCCATCCGTCCACATGTTTGCCTGGAGAGAAGGGTTTAGGTTTACTGCCCAGAGGTCAAAATGAAAACAGGTGAAGTTAGTAAAGCCTCAACACACGCCTAAAGTTATTGATTTATCATAATAAACAAACATTGTATATGGAGCACAAACCTTCGGGTCCACATTTAAATGTAGTCCGCTAATTAGATCAAGGCACTGACAGATAAATATAGTGACGGCACATTTATGCTGTGTATGAAGCTGCAGCAGGAACAAGAATTGAACCAAAGCCGCGGTTAGCCACTTAGCCAGCTAGCAACGACCACAACAGTAAACAGCTTTGTTCCGCCTGTACCTGTAAAGCGAAAGGCGTTTACAAGCATCAAACTTACAGTCAAAGCCGATAAAACGTTAAATAAATCTTGCCTGTGCGGCCGCTGACATGCCGGCAAATTCCTCAGCAGAACGGAACCTCCGGCTCGATCCGCGCAGTACTACGAAGAACAGGGAAGCGAGCGATAAACAAGCTGCGTCAGCGTCTGCTAGCTGATTGGTCCCTGCCTGGACACGTCACAGCGAGAGTCTGCAGCACGTGACTGGCGGCTCGCGACCACCAAAACAAAGCCCAGCGTTAGTTACAAGTGTACTTTGAGCATTGAGGTGATTAAAGCAATAGAAAAAACTTTATTTTGAAGTAAACATGCTCCCAGTTAAATCTGCTCCACACTAAGGAGCGCACTGGCTCCTACTGTTTATTATGTATTATGTACTTTTTATTTACAACTTTTTCATTAAAGTTTTATATTACATGTCAATAAATTGTGACGCATACGTTTTCACCATTTTCAGAAACAGCAACCACAGATCAATACTGCAAATTGTTGCCAATGATTTAGCTGATAACTGACTGATTAATCATTTGAGCACTGGTTGAATCCTAGATGTGTCATTAAACATGGAACAAATCACTGTAACATAATATTTTGATCAAGAGCAGTTCCTTTGAATATTTATTAAGGCTGTCACTAATGGTGATAAGATTTCCTCTAGCACCCATTTTGCATAGTCTCATCATTTATCAACAAGCCTTGTTAAACTGGATTATTATGCTCAGCTCAAGCTGTTGTTAGTGCTGAGGCCTCCTACATTCTTTCCCCAGCTTTCCTTTTGCTAAGCAGGCGTGAGAAACCTAAATGATATCCATGTTACTCCTGTGTAACAGAATGTGCAAATGTTCCCCCTTAGTGAACTTTGCACAGGTTATTACGTAGAGAACATTTGTTACATGAAAAAAGACATAACCTTACAGATAAGAGATAATCAATTATATAATTAGGTCAGTAGTTTTTCTGTTGCAAGTCCTGAAAAGTATAGGCAAACATGACAGAAATGTCTTAGATGGAGAAAACGATCAAATCTAAAGTCAAATTGGAGGAGAGATAAGTTTCTGTAAGCAACTTTCAAAACCTCTGAGTTGGTAAAATCTGTCACTTGACACGTTTGTCAGGCTGACTCAGCAGCTCTGACGTGTAAAGAAGCCCATTTCTGCCACGACATGCAAGTAGAAGAAGAAGTAGAAGAAGTAGTCATGATGAAACAAAAGAACAATTGCAAGTCAAAATGAGATAAAAGGTCATATTTTAGTGTTTTCTTCAAGGCAGAAGCTGAAGATGGACAACTTGTAAACCACCAACATGCTTTAGAGGTGAATTTCACACCATCTTTAATATATATCAAGAACAGGTTTTATTGATGACGCACCCAGACAACTATACTGTAGGAATACCTTCAGTGGGCTAGATTCTCTTATTTACATAACGCTTCCACAAAGTTATACAAATACTTCATAGGTTTTATGTCAAAGTATAGACATACATTTAACAGAACTGGAAATTTAAATGTTTTATAAAGCAATAGCCACAACAAATCTACTAATGAAAATGGATAAAAACAAAAAAACCTCTATTAAATTAACTACTCAAAATAAATCCTGATTCAAAACCCGGGTTCTGAATGTCCATGAAGTCAGGAGGAAATGCAGCTCTTTTATGTTTGTCCTCAAGAGTTCTGATCAAGGCAGACTTGATGTCATTGACAAGAATTGATCCAAGGCAAGAATGACATAAACAAAGCAGTTTATACAGCGAGTCTTGTCCTTTTTTGTTTTCTGCCTCAAATGAGAGGGATGTGAGGAAGACCGTTATTCGCGTCTCTTGTTTCTTTTGAGGCTGGTTCTCACTTGATATGGAGTAATTTCTCATCCACTTTTAACCGTTTGCGTTTGGGCTGTACAATGTCCTCCTCAGAGTCGTCTGTTTCTTCTTCTTCGTTCTCCTCCGGGGACTTGGGTTCAGCTGTTTCGGGGAAGCTCAGTCCTGGGAACATCTGCTGCAGCTTCTCCTCGAAGTACACACTCACTGCCTTGCCGGATATGGCCATCTCTGAGCCCACCTGCCAAAGGAGTACGAGGTGGAAAGGGTGAGAGAGGGTGAAAGGCGATACGAAAGAGGATGATGTCAGAGAGCCATTTCAAGGAATGAATGGTTTAGAGGTAGAGGAGGAGGAAGAGGGGACAAATTAGATCTGGTTAAGACTCTTGTTGACGGAGAGGCCTCAGCTCAACCTTGGTGTACAGAGCAGAGACATCCTGTTGCCCCTCCCACTGTGGCTCCATGAAGCAGTTCCACAACCCAGAGTTAGTAAGGATGGTTCCAATAAAGAAAAAAAAACATGTAGGCTAGTTGGAGTTTGTGATATTATTTATATTTACACCTGTCATCTAAACCTTGCTGTGAGAGACATGCACCAACCACACTTCTGAAGAAAGTCAAAATAGACATCTGGAAACATGCATCTTCATTCACATCCATAACCATCTACATACTCAGTGGATGCATTATTTGCTGCTCTCAAACTATTTGTGCAAACTGCAGAGTTACTCCTCAATCCTAGTGTCATTGCCATGATAGATGGAAAAATATACAAAAAGTGTATTGCATGCTCAAACGCATGTACCAAAATACAATTCATGCAAGATGTTTTTAGTCTTCTGCACTTCCACACACTATGTGGTCTATTCCACTGATCCTAAATGCAAAGAGCCCACATTCCCCTTGGTGCTTTCATACCATGGTATAAAACTGTATCAGTGTACAACTGAATTTGCCAGTTAAAGGACCAACATTTCCTGGAGCCTCAGTAGGAGGGGGCAGGACATCCGTGCTCCTTTTGAAACGGCTTACCTGTGTATTAATCTGTTTCTCCTCATCATAAACCTGGATTATTCGAGACATCTAAAAAGGGGCAATAGCATTACAACAAAGACAATAGCAGCAAGGGGGAAGAAAAGAGTTCACAGCACAGGCAGGTTAGGTAATAACAGATCGGAACTCTGTTCAGGGCCGACTGTGCTCTAGGCGTTCGTGCTGAACTTAACAGCAAGTGAAGGTCCATATGAGCAAAATAGATTTCTAAAAATGTAGTTACTCCATGGTTTGAATACATTCCGTTCATTTTTTTGACTGTTCAAATACGCTGTCAAGAGGATTAACAACATCGACATCAACTGAGGACTGCGCTTGCTGTTAATTTCAATTTCAATCAGAGCCTTTAAAATAATTGTGTCTGTGCAATCAGTGCTGGCATTCCATTTAAAACAAAAGCTCCCTCATGTGGTTGGAAGGTATTAATGTGCAAGCAAATTCTGTGTAATATGTTGCCTCTAGTAGAGTCAGACTCGCCATACTGTACAACCATAAAACAAAAACATTTTTTACGCTTGGAAGTGCACCATGGTCTCAAACAACCACCTGCTCAGAATGGGGTGAGAAACAAACCACAGAAAGCCATAATTGTGATTCTGAATGTTAACAGGTGACGCCCTGAGTGACACCTGTGTAATTCACCATCCACCAGCCAGTGTTAGTTAAAAAACCGTACGCACAAGACAGCTATAAGCACAAGGATAAGCCTCAACTCTAAGGCACTAAGACATCAGCTTTAGCAAACAGGTAGTTAAACCACTAAATAACAAAATGACTGTAGATGACCCCCCCCCCCAAATGATTATTTGTCATAAAATACATTTAAGCTGTCTTGTCATTCATAGTCATAGCAGTCTAACCCGTGTTCTCATGCACATCTGAAGCACATTCCATTCCCTAAAGCAGGCTCAGAATTCATGCTGCTCACCTCATTGTACTTTGCACAGTTTTTGAAGACCAGACGCACATCTGACACAAAGTCCTGGATGGACTGGTAGTGGTGGGAGTTTCGCAACTCCAGCTTCTTTTTGACTTTATTAAGGTCCATAGGCTGCTTGATAATCTTGTAGTAATTGGGCACCTAGATTAAAACAGTATTGGTCAGTCAACAAAAAGCTTCAGTTTGATGCGAACATGATAAGGGGGAGAAAAGAAGAAAATATTCACAAATCCTGAATTATGAACCAGGATTTATGATTTGCCAGTGCCGATGTTGGTTATATGAACAAATGCTGATCTGTGCGCCATGTAGTGACAATGAAATCCTATTCAAAAATATTTTATCAGAGACACTTACAGAGCTGGGAACAGGTTCCCTAAAGCCAACACTGAGTTCGTGACAGAAGATGTAGAGCAGGAGGCGTTCACATCTCTACGGGGAGAGCATGAGAGAAAATTAGCTGCAGGGTACAAATCATGAAGACAAGTGTGAGAGTGAAGTGTTCGTACTGACCCTTTGGTCCTCAGGACTCAGGCCCTGCTCTCCTTTGATTTTCTTGGCATCATCACAATACTCTATCTCAGGGTTGGTCAGACTCCGACAATATGTGCAAAGAAAATCTCCCCTGATAAACACAGAGAAAAAAAATGATATATTTTTTGAAAATCAAGGACATTGAGTAAAATCGTATTTTACAAAATATATCAAATGTATGAAGTAGCACTGGGTGCAGACCACTTACCCGGGGATGATTTTTATCGTGGGTACATGGCATTTCATGTGAAACACTTTAGGGCAGCGGTCGCAGCAAAGCAAGTCGCCGCCATTGATACAAACAGCACACCAGTCGTCATTGGGGTCATCCTCTTTCCAACCAGGGCTGGTCGTCACAGAGGAAGCCACGCTCGCTTTGGCCCCGGTCCCCTTGTCTACATTTCCGTTAGTGAGCAGAGGGCCTGTTGTGCTACTCCTGTTCTCAGAGGACAGCGAGGTAGTGGACGTCATAGTGGTAGTAGAAGCACTCAACGTGGATGTAGTGGAGCCATTTAGTCCAGAACAAGTCGTCTCAGACTGGGGCTCTGTTTTGATGAGCTCCCCTACAGATTTGAGGGCATCTTGTCCTGTGGATACAGCTCCTAGTACAGGGAGCGGGCTGTTCTCCGGACTGCTCATCTGGGTGAAAACAAACAAAACAAGTGCATAGCTTTGTAAGTACAATGGCCTTAAACATTTTGTTTTGTTTGTCTTCTTTGAAAAAGAGATAAGTGTCACAAGCATGATGAGAAAGTTCTACAGAACAAATTACAGTTCATACTAGTTTGGTTTTTTTCTTCACCTCTACTTTAACACATTTTCCATCTCCCTCGTGACATTTCCAATTTTCTGTAGTGGAAAAATAATTTAATGGGCAAATCTAAGAATGTGCAAGATTGATGGGTTCTGTCTGAATACAGAAGTCAATCGAGCACAGTGAGAGAAAAGAAATCCATTATGTGCAAAAGTCACATTCATCACAATAGAAATGTTGTTTCTGTGAGAAGGACTGTGGTTCTTTTACATTTAGCCACTGTTAGATTTATGGCCACATTGCACTGATACTGAGACTCACATTTATTTTAGATAACAAGCACAAAGCAGGACAAATAATAAACTTTTTGTATGGCCATGTGTTATTACATTCTCAAACCCCATAGCTTGTCCTAAAAGGGTACCAGGAGAAAGAACCGTCTTCATACCATGCAGGCACTTCTCCCGGCATCTTTTCCGTGCTCCATCTTCACAGAAGAAGATGGACAGCTGTAGCTATCTTCTATACCGGGCTCCTGTTTTACCTTGACTGGCTCCACTACGGCTCCACTTCCGGCTCCTGTCCTTCCCGCAGAGCTACAGCTTAAACACAGACACACAAAAACAATAATATTACTATTTTTAAGACAGTCCATACAAGTCTCAGGACATTTCAGAATTCCAGACCTACAATGAAGATCCAAGACCTTAAGAGTGCATTACCAGGGCGTGCGAGACGCCTCACGTTAGGGGATAGATGAGGAGGATTTGAACTTGGGAATTTGGCAGAGTTTTGAAGAAGGTGTTTTGTAGTTTAAATACCCTAAGGTTTTCTTACCTGCCTCTGCTGCCGGTGCTGGATGTGCTCGAAGGTCGTGCTGGCGTGTGGGCATTCGACAGTCCTGTAGACAGAAACAAGAGATGTAATGTCATTTCTGTCAGGAAATATAGTACAAGAGTAAAAGTTACCCAACCCAGTCTTGGCAAAAGGAAATCACGTTGTTCTTGTTTTTAATAAATCCAAGAGAGAATCAACTAAATCAAGACTTTATTACATACAGTTCTCCACAGTCTTATGCTTGGACAGTGTGTGTCCAATTACAGCTACAGGCCCATGAAACCCTTAATCTTAAGGAAAGCATCTCTTTCTCAATGGCTGTGTACCTGAAGATCCAGGTGAGTGCGTGGACAGTCCAGGCGAGGGGTTCAAGTCCACCGATCCTAGATGATGCTGCGTGCTGGCTGTGATGTAGCGAGACAGGAGGTGCCCAAGGTTACTAGAACCTGCATCCTCCAGCTAATGATGCCAGAAAAAAAAATCATCTTAGAAGAACACACAGATTAAATGGAAAAGGGGATTCTGAATCAGTGTGACCAACTCAGTCTCACACCTGAATAGGTGGAATCTCAGGTAGGCAGGGCAGGTTCTCTGGATTAGTGACGGAGGGGATGAGCTCGATTGGACCCAAGATGGGACTGGCAGGGCCACGGTGAGCATGGGCTCCAGCCATACTGGCACTGGTCGGACTCGTGGGGTTTGCATTATGGAGAGATGCCACCGGGAAAGGGCCCGCATGCCCCGGGTTGGAATGCTGTGCAGAAAAAAAGAAGAGGGAGGGGCGGGGTAAAAAGGAATGTAGGAAGAAAGTGGAGGAAGTGAAGGAGAGTGGAGGACAGGGACAATGAGGCAGGTCACTCCCAAGTTTTGGAAAAACCTTCCATTTTGCGAAACAACATGGTTGTATGATCATGCAACTCATGCTGCACAAGACACGAATGACAAAGTAGTAAAAAGGTGCCAAACCCCTGATTGTAGTAAGAAACGAAACCTTTGGTGGCTCATCTCAGATTCTATAGACATCTGGACAAAAAGAAAAAGGGGCTGGATATAGTGGCGGTTTCGATTACCTAGTCTTACATGCAGGCAGTAATTGTACATATACATTTTCACACTCGATCAGCTTTTTAACAGATACATTGGTGAGGTAGTGCCAGGCAGAAACTGTGGAAACTGTGCATTTGCATTCTTCTTGAATACTTTAGCAGAATTTGTCTGCTGGAGCATCTGCATTGGAATATGGGGGTTCTGTTCCTTCAGCATTTAAACCAGATAATTTGATTTCAAAGTCTGATTTACTGATGTCTATTGATGTGCCGTTTACAAAACATTAAGTAATGTGCAGTCAAGTCTTTTTATATAGCACACAACCATAATTATTTAGTTATTCCACATTGGCAAGTTTGGAAATTTGTTAGTTCCGTTATATTTCATGCACTAGAGACACAAGAGAAAAAGGTTACATAAGCAATATATTTGAATAATAATTATACATTTGTTTCCCATTTACAGAGTCAGCTGCATCAGACTCATCCTGTGTAGCTACACTGCTTTTGATACATATAAAACTGACTGGGTTCAAGAATCTTTCAAAGCCGTTTATCCACCTTTTACAGTGATTAATGTGTTGTACACACTAAAAAACACTGCAAGAGTCAAACCATGTAGTAAAGTACCAATATTACATTATGTTGAGGTGAATCTAAATGCTCGTACTGACCTGCCTTTGTAGCTGAGGCTGCATCATGGAGGGATACTGTTGTCCGTTCAGTCTCGGCTGGGCTGAAGGCATTCGATTTTGTGGTGGACCCGGTGGACCAGGGAGACGCATGTGGTGGGAGGACGGGTAGATCGAGGGACCTGACCCACCATTCATACCCCCAGGCCCTCTTGGTAGCGACTGCATACTGATGAGCCTTGGAGGCTGAACAAAAATCAATACACGGAGCAACAGAGATTGAATACTGGTTACAACTGATTATTTATATGATTTATCATTTCGGTTCTTTCTTACTGATCAACACCACTTTACTTGTTAAGGTTTCCCCATACCTGCTGCTGAACCATGGGTGGACCTGGCTGCCTAGGGTGCTGCTGGGACATCTGGGAGGCGAGACGCATCTGTTGCTGAATTTGCTGCTGGTGCTGCTGCTGCTGCTGCTGCTGTTGCTTCTGCTGTGCAAACGCTGCCTGGTGCATGTGCTGCAGCCGGAGCTGGGCCAGGTTGATCTGTCCCGGGTGTTTGCTCGGATGACCTTGCCCCGGTGAAAGAGGCGGTGCCCCCACCATCACACTGGGAGGTTGTGCAGAAGGTGGTGGTTTCTCAATCACTAAATTTCCTACATTTTTGAGAAGAAAGATGAACGTGAGCTTAATGTCTGAACATTAAATTTTTAGCAGTAAACTTGCTTGCCCCAGATTTCCATTAATCAGATGAAAGCACATTGAATGAAACGGTCCCTCTCACCTAGATTTACCACATTCTTGGCCCAGAAGGTGGGGTCACAGAAGAAGCGCACAAGGCCATTGGCCTGCGGTGCTGGGTCTAACCTGGCCTTAAAGAGCTGGCGAAGCTGGAAGAGAATCTAATTGCGAGAGAGATAAGTGTCCTGTCATTACTGCTATCAGATACATAAACGTTACACTCAAGTCAAGTAACAAAATGTGTGTTTGTTATAAAAGCCCGCCACTCCGAGGCTCAAACATACCAGCCTCTTGCTGTAGAGGAGTGCTGTGCTGCTGCCAGTACTGATGGCCCATTGGCAGAAGTTGAGCACATGGTGGATCTGTTGGGCCAGCTGGGTGGTATCCTTATGCTGGGCCACCAGTCTCATACTCCGCTCTTTGGTAACACTCTAGACGGATAGAGAATGTTCTTATTTAAGGCACTGCTAAGTGACCAAGGCACTTCTTATTGGTAGTAATGCAATGATCCCACTGGGGGATCTGAGTTACGGCAGCTGACAGCACTATATGAGCAAAATACAGGAATGACATGCAGTATGTGTAAATCATACTGCATTAGGCACAGGGCACAATCAATGACAACACTTCACATACTGTAGTCTAGACAATAAAAAACACTCATTGAAATACTTTTTCACGTGTCAGTGGTCTTGCACACACACACACATAGACACAGACACACACGACTACACCGACGTTCCATATTATTTCTCTCACCTCCAACTGCTGCAGCAAGGACTTTCCCTTCTTGTTGATTTCATTTATAAGTGTGAATACTGCAATTTTGATCTCGTGCTCCACCTTCTTGTGTGTCTCATTCAGTTCTTTCAACCTGCATAAAAACAAGCATAGTAAAAGGCTATTTTGTTCATCCGCCGGCACCAATGTTGACCTCGTGACAGCCTTTAACATTATTCTCGGTTTCGTGAGCATAAAAAAATGTGTCAGTGGGCAGAAGTGGGGCGGGGGGGTTGTACACACCTGCTTTGCACCTGAGACACAGAGTAATGAACGTAGTTTTTCTTTTCCTGCAGCTTGGCCATGGTGGTCTCAATAATCCCTTTCTGGTTCTGAAAAGCTTCTTCCAGGAACTGGTACCTGAAATTGTTTCAATTAGTATTATTTTCATGTAGTCTTTGCACAACTACTGGCGGAATCTGTTTCATAATTCTGGTACCTCGTCAACACACATCAGACAATCATGGAGAAAGTGCTGACAGCCCATTATTAAAACTGATTTGTGCATCTTGAGCTACCTGTGCTCCTTGTGCTCCAGCAGCTGACAATCCCTACAGGTCAAAGTGTCACAGGTCTCACAGAAAAGCTTCAGTGGCTCCTGTTTGTGGATGGGACAGAAAACAGGCCTCTGTCCGGTACCAACAGCCTCTACAGACAAACACACACGGACAATACCAATACTTACTTTTGATGTCAAGCTATCTAACTTTGAAACTAGACAGAAAATATCTCTACCATGAGCTTTAGGATATTTAGTTTTACTGGTTAAAGGTAGAGGAACTAGACTCTGCAGCACTGTTGCTATGGAAACAGTGCCACATTGAATGTGCTCCGAATAGGGCGTGTTTCATAGAGGGCTTTTTTTGGATTTACTACACTAGGGTTGCTCCACCATCGTGAGGGGCATCCATCTTACCAGAGGCAGTATTAGCATCCTCCTTTGTACGGATCTTGTGGTCCTTTGTGATTTTCACTCGCTGATGGGCTTCCACGCAAGTCTTACACAGCCATTCTCCACACTCAACACAAAAGCCAATGGTTCCTGCATTGTCCTCACAACTTGTACAAACCTTAAAAGCAACAGAAAACATTTTAAACACAAACACTCTCAGTCTTTTAATTTCTGAGGTAAATACCTCACTACTATAATGGAAAGATTGTGTCTTATATGATATATGTTATCATATAGTTTCTGGATTGTTATGTTCAGTTTAAGCCTGCAACTCAGCTTATATGTGCGCCATAAGTCAGTTTGTGTGTCTGACATTTACTTCTGCTGATTATAGTTTCTGCTTGTTTCTGTCTGGCCCTCTCTGAATTTGACTCCTATCAGACTCCACACACCCAAGGTCAAGAAGCTCTCCCTCTGTCTCTTGACTTTTATTGCCCTTTCTCAAGTGGAAAAATGTAAAACACTTCCTAATATGCCAACAGAGATGAGGTGGTAATATGCAATTTGAACCAGAGAGAAACAGTCCAACGTGCCAGGAAAGGAACAAAAGGCAGGAGCAACTCAGGCATTTGTGGGGGTTTGCATTATACCTCTGGGGTGTTTGTATCTGTTAGAGCGTGCGCTCTCCGCGACAGAGTAATCTATGGTCGGAGCGTAGCGTTTAACTTGTGTTTTGTGTCGTGTTTTTTGTGTCTCGTCCTTTACCGATTCACCTGTAAACTGGTCTAAGTAAACTGTGGATGAAGCGGAGCAGAGTCAGAGCGGTGCAGGTCTCAGCTGACGGTTGAAAGTGAATGCTGCGAACTAAACGATTGCGATTTCTCAGACCAAGCTTTCTGCCCGTGTCTTTAGCATTGGTGACATCTTGAGAGTATCTGCAACAGCAACACTGGACTAGCTTGTTGCTGCTTGTGGAGGATCTGCTGTGCCACATGAAAGGACTGCGACAACTTCCTTGCTAATTAGCCAATTAGAGCGTGGAGGCAAATTAAGGTCACGTTATTTTACGTGTAAATTTAGCCAAGATTTGTGCGTAATTTTAAGCATGGTATAGCCCCACTAGGTCTACAAATCTGGTTACGCACCCACAGATCTAATCTGACCCTAATTTGACTCTATACAAGACATGTAAATTTAATAGCAGCATGAGAGAAAAGCCACTGCTCCTGTGTTTAATTCTTCACAACATGAATGTGTATTTCTAGTGGTTAGTTTCATTTTGTGATCAACAAGTGTTTGTTTGCACCTTTACAGCTGCGGACAGCAAGACAACAAGAAAATTGGACAGCATGGATAGGAGAAGAGCGAGAGACTTGGACGGTGGGTTGGACATACCTGTGCAGTCCTCTCATTGGATGTGTTGGTGGACTCTGTAGTATCTTTGACAAAGTAATTGTCAATAATGTCGCTCTGTTTGTAGTCCTGGTGGCACACTGAACAGCGCATCACATTTACTAAAGGAAACGAGAAGACGCCAGTCAGATAACGTTTGCAGGTCAAACAAAAGTTAATCTATCACCAACTGATTATTGCTGAAAATTTTTGAAAATAAAGAATAGAAAAATACACAATTAAAACAAATGTGCCTAAACTGTCAGCTAAGAATTGTGCTGCTTCAAACAAAAGGGGCTTAATTAGAGGCCTTGGGCATACTTTCAGCTAATTTCCATAAATTTCCTTTAGGTAAATTAGTGTCGATGAATTTTTTTTGCGCAGTGGGACACTCACTGCTTTTCATGGGGCCTAATTGATCTAGCGCTTGTCTCAGGAAAGATCCAATCTTGTGATCTGAGACTTTTATTAGTATATTAAATCAAATGGCCAAACAAGGAGGACTGTTACACTTAATCACTTTCACTGGCTTTGCTAATGGAATTACTCGGATTAACGATATAATCATACACTGCAACAAATAATTAGTTCAGCACATTAACTTTTCAACTCTGCTCAAGTCTATTATGGGGTGCCAAATTAAAACTGCAAACTGTTGTAGTCAGCATAATCTGTCAAAACTCTTCTAATTCATGAACCCATAAATTCTCCCCATACCGGCCAGCTGAGGTAAAAACCAGCGTAAACCAGTTTGAACCAGTCTACACTGGCTTGAGCAGCACACAGTCGGTTTGTGTAGGCTTCTGCTGCACAGATCCCCTAGTGTTTGGTTGAGAAAGCAGCTGGACTGGGATTGTTGTTATGTAATGCACACAACCCCAAAACACACACAAACACACACACACACACACACACGTGTGCTTTTACATCTCCGTGGGGACATACCATTGACATAAGGGCTTCCCTAGCCCCTTACCCTAATCTTAACCATTACAACTGACGGCAAATATCAAACCTCTAATCCAAACCAAGACTCTATTCTAACCGTAGCCCTAAAAATACATCTTGACGATCAAAAAGCGTTTAAACTTGTGGAGACCGGACAAATGTCAACATGGTCTCACCTTGACAGGAAAAAACATGGTTTTTGGTCCCCATGTCGAAGGAAAAACAAGTACACACACACACACACACACACACACACACACACACACACACACACACACACACACACACACACACACACACACACACACACACACACACACACACACACACACACACACACACACACACACACACACACACACACACACACACACACAGCACAGCTGGCACTTTGAACCTACAACCCACCCCTCCCCACAGATGAATTCAAATGAGGAAGAAAAACACGCTTTTAACAGGATTAGGATTGTGTTCCCCTACATTATAAATACAAGCTCCCATCGGTTTAAGAACATATGAAACGACGGCGATTAAACATTATTATAGCCCATTTATACCCAAATGCAAGTTAGCTTGACCCAATCATGTTACAGGTTGGCCTGAAATGACATGGGACATTACGTACGCACTAGAAGCCACAGGTATAATTTTGTTGACATTCAGAAATAGAAACTTACCAGTGGTCGCTTATTTTGTGTTGGCAGAAATCACCACATTTTATCAGCATGCCTGATGATAGTTGTGACTTTCATTGCAGTATAACAATATTTAAACCAGAAAGAACGTTTGGCCTGTGATAAAACTGTCTAAATAATTTCTTTTAGTAAAATAAATATTTTGTATCTGCACATAATTTCTAACTTTGTTAAAACATTATATAACAAGGTAATGTCAGGCATTATTTTATAAATAATTATATTACTTAATATATTAAAGTAATAGATAGAATAATGAACATATGAGTAAAGTCAAGCTGTTCATTTAGCGTAGCTCCTGCATTTACTTTATTTAATATGCTGTGCAATATTAACGCTTTGGCAATGATCAAATCTTCTGACAATTTATCATTAATCAGTCTTCTGTTGAATAAGTAAAGCACAGGGTTAAGTACCATCAGCCAGTAGCCTAATGATTCCTGTGCTCAGAGAATGAATTAACTTGTTTTTAATGCCTTATGTACAGCAGTGCTTGTCAGTGTTATAAACCTCTGGTGTTTAACTAGAAGGGTTAATTAATTTGATCCAACAAACGGGCCTGAGGCAGATCAAACCACATTCTGTGAAAATGGTAAACAGAATCTACTTGAATTCAAACCATGAGATACTGCATCTGTCAAGGCGGCAACACAAATGAAATGATATTAAAACTCTCCAAAAAGATCTCATAAGCAACACTAGGACACTGGACACTCCCTTTGCCAAACTTGAACACTTTCTCAGGACCAATGGGATCAGCCCTACTACATAAATGAGGTCATTCCATTTTTCAGTTCCGCACAGCAAAAACAATTTTCCTATGCAGAAGTTGACACTTGAAGCGAGTCCTGACACATTTCAGTTCATTACAGGAATAATAGCTTTACTAAATATCAACTGAGGCAGCAAGGTGTGACAAGCAGCTAATTGAGAAATAATTATTGACAAAACTCATGAGGGTTGACTACACCTTTTAAATCTGGTCTGTGTTGATTGAGAACATGAGAACCAGGCCAGATAATTTGTTTAGATTTAGACTGTTCTAAGAATGAACCTCCTAATACAACAGCTAAATTGGAACCTCACATTAATATTGACATAATGGTGTCTACTTGGCAGATAGTTGTTTTACTTCTTTAAGAGCAGTATTGTGTTAAATATCATGTTAAATGGCCATCAGCTTAAAAACAAAACATTAGGTGGAAAAGGGGAATTATGATCACATGTTGGAATTTCAAAATATAGATATCAAAAACAATCACATCCCATATCTGTCTGTTAAGAAAAGGGGAATGTGTTTAGGGATTTTATCTTTTCAAACTGTCATATCTTAACCCACTTCACAAAATTGTTGCTTCAATCTTCACTGCAGAAAATCATTGGACGTGTGTGGAAAAATATTCTGTTGATGTATGTTCAACTACACACGGCGTCATGGCAACTTGATTTCTTTCTTGTGAGTTTCTTTCTTGCACTCAAGTGGCGTCTTTCGTCTAAACTGGCTGCCTCAGAAACCTGCAGCACTCAGGACTGGAGCCCAGGTCACGGATTAATAGCATTCGAGTAGCAAAGGCTGCAAACTGATGCAGGAAAGCCAAAGACACAGCTGGTGTGGCCTCCAAAATGCTAAACAACACTTGAAAAGCAGGACTATCAACACAGGCTGCAGCAACAAGCAGCAGCATCCTGACTCCTCGAAATATAGATGTATATAAGAGAATTTTAACAAGAGCAGAAACAAATCAGTGAAAAGGAATGTGGTAAATAAAAGATAACGGTCTTGCACACGTATACGTACTCCATTATGCTGTTACGGTCTAAGAACATATTTACAGGTGGAGCAGCAGGTTCCCGACGGAGAAAGGAGTGCGAAACCATTCAAGTGTAAAAGCGACAGGGGTTCGAACCCCGACTCCAATTAAAACAGCGTGGATTACACGTCCAAACCACCACGATCAATTAACCATCATCAGACGACAGAGCTCGGGGTTTTACTCTTATTCCTACTTGTTGCTCGTCAAACACTCACCTATGTGCGTGTCAGTCTGCCCGTGCGGTCCCTGCACCTGAACGCTGATCTGCCGGTCTGGCTGCGGGATGCACTTCAGGCAGAAGGAGTGCAGACAGGGCAGAAGTTTCGGCTCACAGTCACGACTCTGGAGACTTTGTTTACACACCGCGCACGTATCCAGCAAATTGATGGGAGCGGAAACCGGCGTGGCCGCTGGAGCCGCGGGCGCGGGGGACGTTTCGGTTGTGGCGCCCGCGACGGCAGCATCCCCGGTGCTCGGGGAGTCCGACGCCGGGGGCTCCGCGCCGGCGCCCCTGGCTCCGGCCGGGCTGACGGCGTTGCTAGCGCCGCCGTCCGCGTCCACTCCCGCAGCGGTTTCCACGCCACTGCCGCCGTCCCCCCCGTCGCTGGAGAGTGTGGAGGCTTCGTAGGCATGGTCGCCGGGCACCGCTGCCTCCCCGTCCTTGACGTTCACGTCTGTGTCCTTTGCCGTATTTTCGACCGGAGTCTCTTGCTGCACGTTTTCCTGCGCTGAAGGCACTGAGTCCGAATTAGCAGACGGTTCCATATCGTCCTCGCCTTTGTTATCCGCCATCTTCCTTCCTCTTTGAACCGCTGCACGTCGTGCGTAACTTCTCGAACCAGGAGTACGTACGACACGTGATGACGCAAGTACAGTGGCGGAGAGGAATTCGCTTAGGCTACAATTGTACTTTATTTTTTTTACTCCTTTTTTAAACAGTTGTACTCGTTTTTAGTTATATACAATGGTATTTATACAAAAACTACAATCAATAAAAATATTGTGCATTATAATGCTTTTTGTGTCTCTTTTTGGGTGTGGTTATATCATATATTGAATGCAGAGGAGCTGTAACATTGTAATACAATTTCTGTCTAGAACTAGGAAAAGTAATATCGAGGGAGAGCTGTTCTGTTGCCGTAAAAACACCGACCGCTGATAAGATGCTGACGTTTTAAACAATCAAAGTCAAAATGATCACAAAGATTAAAACGTTGATCAAGATAATACGATAAAGATTAAAACGTTGAGGAAGATTAAAAGATCACAAAGATTAGAGTGTTGCCCGATGACAAAAAAGCTGACTAAGCCGAAAAGCTGATAAATAGACAAATCAGATAAAGGAAAACTGGTAAGAAATCATAGCAAAAGAACATAGACAATACACTTTGTGTATCAGAGGGCTGTTGCCACCTCACCCACTAAAGAACAACTTGTTTTGAATCTTGTAACTTATTGCAGTAGCAAACTACAAGTGCATTAACACCATCTGGAGTTTCATTAAAAAGATCATTAAAAGACAAGTAAATTATCTATTATTTAAAAGCGAAATGTTTCTTAGAATGTTGTAATAAATATAATTGTTGTTGTTATGTATCAATGTAATGCAATTACGTTTAGCACCACTGAAAACAGCGCAGTCAAATACATGCTACTTAAGTAGTAATAAGTATTATTTGGGGAAGCAAACCAACTAATATTTATAATAATCATAATTAACATTTCTCTTCGGGTGCTGTCTAATAGGCAGCAGTTACAATCCACTCCAGTAGGTGTCGCTAACAAAAAAACACACTGCCTTTTTACACAGGATTTTATTGTGGACGGCGACACCGGAAGTGTAGTTAGTTGAAGAAGTGGTGGTGTAGCTTTAGGCATACAATAAGTTAAAGAAACTGCAGTAAAGTCTGACAAAAATGGCTGGAACGGCGTCGGTAGCTGGTGAAGTGTTTGTTGATGCTTTGCCATATTTTGACCAAGGTTACGATGCGACAGGTGTTAGAGAAGCGGTAAGTTAGCAGCCATTTCATTTGTGTTGGCTAACCGCGGCATGTTAGCTTGTGCCAGCTAACCACGGTGTGAAGAGAGGCGAAAGTGGCATTTCACAAATAACATTTAGCATTCAAACATATATGAAGACAGTGCGTTTTAGCTATTAGTAGAGTGAATTATTAAAAGAAGTGTAATATAATTTAGCGGAGGAAAAAAATCTAATACTAGTAGTTACAATTACAGATTTTAGACGTTGATCATGTTCTCATGAATATGTTCAACATTGTTTATGGCTGTACAAAAGATCATGTCAGAGGGAAAATTAATGTGATTTAAAATATGTCACTATTATACATTATGCAACTTAAAAGTGTATGTAGGAGATGATAGAGTAGAAAATACTCTGCAATACATTAAATGTTTTAACAAAGTCAGAATCAGAAAAAGCTCTATTGCCAGGTCCTATAGAGAGCACTTTACAGATCTTGGAATTCTCCAGGACTCCGGGTCCTTGAGAATGGCAGCTCCTGGAGAGACAGGGGGTGGCAGCCGTTCTTCTCTGTGATGGAGGATGGATTCAATAATGACAGTGTAGAGGTTCTTCGCAAGGAGGTGGAACTTCTTCAGCTGCCTCAGGAAGTACATCCTCTCCTGAGCCTTCTTGGTGATGGATCTGATGTTCTGCTCCCACCTGAGGTCCTGGCTGATGATGGTACCCAGGAAGCGGAAGGACTCCACAGAGGTCACTGGGGTGTCAGAGGATGAAAGGGGGAGGGGGGCTGGGTCCTTCCTTAAGTCCACTGTCATCTCCACTGTCTTAGGAGCATTGAGCTTCAGGTTGATAGTGCTGCACCATTAAACCAGACTGGCCGACTCATCTCCGTCAGAGATGAGGGTGGTGTCAGAAGTTTGACAGACTTGTGTCCAAATGTGCAGCCGTTTTTGTACAGGGAGAATAATTGGAGAAAGGACACAGCCTTGGGGGGATTCGGTGCTGATGGTCCAGGAATCTGAGACAAGCTTCCCCAGCCTCACATACTGCTGTCTGTGAGTGAGGAAGTCTGTGATCCACCTGCAGATGCAGTCAGACACATTCAGCTGGGAGAGTTTGTCATGGAGCAGGGATGGAACTATTGTGTTGAAGGCAGAGCTGACGTCAACAAACTGGCGTAGGATCCTGGAGAGTCCAGATGCTGAAGGATGAAGTGGAGGGCCATGTTTACAGCATCATCTACAGATCTGTTGGCTCTAGGCAAACTGCAGGGGGTGCAGGAGTGGGTCTGTGATGTCTTTTGAGGTAGGAGAGGACGAGGCCCTCGATAGATTTAATGACTACAGAGGTCAGGGCCACGGGTCTGTAGTCATTCAGTCCTGTGATTCTGTCTTTTTTTGTGGACCAGGATGATGACTGAGGATTTGAAGCAGGCTGGCAAGATAACGCGTCTCCAGTGATGTGTTGAAAATGTCTGTGAACACGGGAGACAGCTGGTTGGCACAGTGCTTCAGGGTGAACAGGGGAGACAGTGCCCTGGTTGCAGCTTTGCAGGGGTTCAGCCGTTTTAAAGAATTAGTTTACGTCTCCCTCTTTGATGGGAGACGCTGAGGTGTGAGGCTGTGTATCTGGTGGGGCTGTGGGGGGAGGCCAGTTGCTGGACAATGGCTGAGGGGGGAAGCTTTTAGGACTGTCTGCTGCTTGATCAAAGCGGCAGTGAAATTCATTCAGGTCGTTAGCCAGATGCAGGTCAGGACAGTGAGGGGCTTTGGATTTGTAGTTTGTGATTGTCTTGAACCTTTTCCAAACAGGCAGAGTTGTCTGTTGAGAATTTCTGTGCCATTCTCTCGCCATAAGCCATATCAGGTAGAACGTAAGGCAATGAGAGAAAAGAGCGTTTTCCTCCTTGCTGTTGTGCTGGTGTGATAAAAATTAAAGGACCTACACTGTAACTATTTATTAAGCACATTACATTATATTTTGGTAAAGGCATGTTTAAGCTGAAGTCTTTTAGACAGGTTTGCTCTTGATTGTTTCTTTGCCAAACTAAACAGCTGTCCATAAAGCGCAGAGTCAGTGGTTTGAATCTTGTTGCATATGTTAAAGCCTCTCTGGAAGAGACACTGAACCCAGAACCCTTGGTTCCCTTACTACAGCTGCCTGCCAGGAAACTGTGTAAATGCTACTGACAACAGCTTTAAATATTAATACCAGAAGTACTAGTGAATGCTTAGTTTGAAGTCAAGAAACTGAAACTATTTAACTTCCTTGGTCGTCGTTGTTTAGGCTGCTGCATTGGTTGAGGAGGAGACTAGAAGATACCGACCTACCAAGAACTACTTAAGCTACCTGCCCACACCAGACTTCTCTGCTTTCGAGGTGACAGACTCATCAGAAACTTGAAATTGTTATCAAAGTTTCTGCCACTGTGACATAAATACTATATTTTCTATTTCATATAACCTATCAGACTGAGATTATGAGGAATGAATTTGAACGTCTTGCAGCACGCCAGCCCATGGAACTCTTGAGCATGAAAAGGTAAGCCCTACACACTTTAGTCTCATGCTCAATAATAACGACCTACAATTATATCTTCATCAAAAGTGCATTTAGCTTTTTTCCTTTCAAATGTTTATAATGTAATTACACTTTCTCTTGTAAAGATACGAGCTGCCAGCTCCCACGTCAGGACAGAAGAATGACATTACAGCATGGCAGGAATGTGTAAACAACTCAATGGCTCAGCTGGAGCATCAGGCAGTCCGCATTGAGAACCTGGAGCTCATGTCACAATATGGAACTAATGCGTGGAAAGTCTATAATGAGTATGTGACAGCAGCCTTTTCTTCTTCTTCTTTTCTTGCTGACAACAACTGCTAAGAGCACTTTTGTCTTTATCCTGCAGTAACTTGGCCTTCATGATTGAGATGGCCCAAAAGGAACTTCAGAAATTCAGGTAAATATTTGCTTTCTCAGCGTGTCTCTGTGTTGCCAAACCCCTTTTCATATGTTGGCCAATGTAATTTTTCTACTACACAGGAAGCAAATTCAAGATTTAAACTGGCAACGTAAAAACGATCAGCTGGCAGGAGGAGCCAAACTACGAGAACTAGAGTCAAAGTATGTTGAATGTTTATCCATAGATAGTCTATAGATATCTATAAATTTAGTAAATTATCCCTGACATGTTGAATGTTTATCCATAGATAGTCTATAGATATCTATAAATTTAGTAAATTATCCCTGACTTATTATCTGTCAACAGCTGGGTGTCTCTGGTCAGCAAGAATTATGAGATTGAGCGGGCGATCGTGCAGCTGGAGAACGAAGTCTCCCAGCTCAGACAACAGCAGGGGGATGAGAATAAGGAGAACATCAGGCAGGACTTCTAGAGCAGTAGCTCATGGCACTGGTCTACAAAATAATGATCCTGCAGTCAGGCCAGATTTCATCATATTTCATAAGAATTGCTGGACCAAGGTGTTTGAAGAATGAAAGTTACCTGTATGGAGGAGGATTTCATGTGAAATTGCATCATTCAAAACCTCAACCTAAAATTCAGGCCAAAGCTGTCTAGAAAGCTCAGCGACAGCGCTTATTTCACAACACTGCACACCTCTGAATCTACTGGAGCTGGTGAAATATGGTATAAAAAGCTAATTTTGTCCAGGGTTCACATGTTCAGAGCAAGGCTATGCTTGATTTGCAAAAATAATTTATTACAAATGGGAAGTACAATTCGGTGTTGAACATTATTTCACAACTTTCAGCTAACCAGCAAAAGTTCCAGTTTTGCTTTAATATGTGGTGGGTACAAGCGCGCCAAGATTAGTGTGTAGATTTACAGTAAGTGTACATAGTATAAGTCTGTCAAACATAAAATCTCTGTGAACCTAAGCTTGACTTCAATTTGTGTATTTTTTGTATGCTGTTTTAATAAAAACAATTTACATTTGCTATTGTGGTAATTGTGGATTTCTAAAATGCCAGTTAAATCTGATGTTGATGTAGGGACTGTATAAATGACTTGAAGGATTCCACCACGGACAGATCTGCTGCTTTCATTGGAATTAATTTCATCAGACATTTGCCTGCTCAAAAACTACTCACCTTTAACAGTATAATCAGAATACCAGCTGGTCAAACATTTCATTTTATGCTAATTTATTACAAGGCAAAGAAATATCTACCCTGCAACATCAACTGCAGTCGAAAATGGAGTAGAGAAAACAAATTCTGAATGAGTAACCATAATTAATCTAGTCTTTTTGCATCAGTTTCTTCCAAAAAAGTTAATTTGTTACAATTTGGATAGTTTCCACATCACAGAAGGAAATAAATAACATTGTTTAAAGATATTTTTAATCTGGCCTGTATTCAACTTTTTCATTGAGTTGTTTTTGGTGTCAACCTATTACTAAACATAATTCCTCTCTTCAGTAGCTGAATGTTTCACATGTAGTAATCATGACTTTGAAGCTTTTTGGTGCGAGCAGCAAAAGGGAAGTAGCAGTACAGCTCATTATAAGGATCTGCAAAGCTGAGTTAAAATACAGATTCAGTTGATAAATCATAAACAGTAAGTTATTTATTCATTTTTTTACTGCATCAGCCATCCTGTATGTGTGGTCTGCTGGAGCAGCAGCATTACAGTGAGGCACAGTAAGGGATTGGACAGGGTCATCAAAAAAGTCCAGCTCTGTCCTGAGTTGCACTCTGGACACGCTGCAGGAGGTGGGTGAGAGAAGGGTCCTGGCTAAACTCACATCCATCATGGACCATGACTCTCACCCACTGAAGGACTCACTGTCTGTTCTTGAGAGCAGCTTCAGTAACAAACTGATCCACCCTCACTTGTGAAGGAGAGATATCGCAGGTCTTTCCTGCCTGCTGCTATAAGACTCTTCAGCCAGAACTGCTAACTACATTTGCTTTGTTCATGGATGTGTGATTGTTTATGGAGGTGTGTCTGTATAGTTTTTGTTTTTTTTGTTTTTTTGCTGTCCTCTTGCTGTTGTGAGGTGCAATTTCCCCTTTGCGGGACTAATAGAGGAATCCTTATTCTTATTCATTCCAAGTGTGTATAACAACCAATATTCTGCCATTCTTCCTTTATTTTCTTCTTTGGTCAGATGGAACAAACAGAATGGTCCTGAAGATCTGGATACACTTTAACTTAATTTGTAGCAAATGGAAAAGCCCAGCTACATGAGATTATCTGTGTGGCTGTCATGAAAAGCCAGTTGTCCAGCGCTAAAAGACTGGGGAGATTCTACATAAAATAGCCAGAGACAGAACTAAATCAGAATTTAACAAAAACAGGAATTCATGCTGTTTCACTCTCTTCTAAAACATTCACGCAACTCACCCACGCAGGTTTACAGGCACTGTTACTGATCGCCAGGAAACTATAGGGTTCTCTTCAGGAAAGTCATCCACTGCGATACAGTCAAACTTCTTTTTGTACAGCATCAGTCACCAGTGGCTGAAACATGCGCCAGTCTATATACTGAGAGTGTTGAGAGCTGGTACCAATGTAACAGCCTCTGGCAAATTCTGGTTCTGGTCCTGGTCGCCTCTGCTCTGAAGAAACTTCTGCCGATGCCTCTCCTCTTGACGCTTCTTCTTTTCTTGCCGCTGCTGCTCTTTCCTCTGCTTGCTGGATACCTGGGAATAAACAAAGCAAAAATGCCTGTTTTTAAATACAGTATTTGACTGAGAGGAATTTTGACTTCAAGTATTACATCGGTAATCCGTTAGAAAAAAAGGCTACACTATACCAATAGAGCTTAACTCTGGACTCCACTGAAGGTGCGCTCTGGTATCGGGCACCAAGATGCTAGAAGCAGAACCCAAGTCCTTAAAGTTGTGAGGTGAGGCCTCTATGGATCTGACTTTATTTTAAGTGAAAACTGTTTACTTGAGGCATAAAGTATCTTACATACTAACAGGTAATCAAAAGGTAATAATCAGTGTTAGTAACTGGTGGGGTGGTCATAATGTTATGCCTGATTGCTACATGTCCATAAATAAATTTATATTTTCTAAATACGTATTTTCCATTCTACCTTAATAGATTGAAAATTAATATACAAGTAAATATAAAACTTGTTGGAAAAGTTGTCAACCTTAGGTTTTTGTATGTTGTCGCCCTCTACTGATTGCTTGTGCTCAGTGCAGTCTGTGGCTGTTGTTCTGCAGGCAGAGCATGAGCCACACTGGCCTTTACAGGACAGGTCCAGCACAGAACCAACAAGCCATTCAGCATTGATGGTGGCTGCACTCAGCTGAAGCAGGTTCTCCTCTTCACCTAGAGCAGAATATAAAAAACACCAACGTATGAAATAAACTAAGCGGTTTGATGTGAACATCATGAATATCAAGCAAACACTACATTACATAGTCAGCTGCAGTGTATGATGGTTAATGCAAAATGTACCTAAACAGCTTGAATATATGATTATAAAGTTCTAAAGTTTGTGACAAAGTCCAAATTGTTCTCATGTGTTGGAACAGTATGACTCTCCTGGCTAATGAGTTAAGATTAACGTCTGACCCTGGACTCCTCGATTCTTGATGGAGCTCAGGATCACACTGTCCTCCCCTGATGCTGTTGGAGATGAGTTTTTTTTTCTTTCCCTTTGACCGTCCCCAAACTCACGTTGCTGGCCTTGTGAATTCTGCAGATTCTGGTGACGGCATATTGAAAGGTTACTAAATCTTCATAAATGTTGACAAAATACACGCTTGGTGTCTAAAGAGGTAGGCTGTTTTTCCTAAATAAATGATTTGATCTATTAAAAAATAAATCTTTTTAAATGCCGATGTAGTTAATGCCCATGTGATACCTCTATGCGGAGCTGAGCAGGACTCTCAGAATTGTCTCCAATTCGCCTCACACTGTCATAATGATCTCCATAGCGGTAGGCAATATGTAGTTCTCTGCACACCTGTTTCTCTGCACCATTTATCTGCAATATATGAACATATAAACAGTGTGATGGCACAGCAGAGTGTAAGCTATGACTATACACTGTGTTCCTTAAAGGTTTGCCTACCTCCCACAGTGGTGTATTCAGCTGATGAATAACAACTTTCACTTGCTGACTGCGAGCAAAAGCCACAATAGCGTCGTTGCCAGCAAACGTACCAGGCTGAGAGAGGTTAGACACTGGGTGGAAAAAAGCAAACATTAATTTATTCACAACCTAAACCCAGGCTGTAAATATGAACTTGATTTTGGTCTTTAAAGATGTCATAAAAACTATGAGCCATATATCCTGTAAAACATTAAATCAACTGACCACCAGGGGTCACCACATAGTTTTGGAATAAAATCATTTCTTTACATGAGCAACAGATTTTGTGTAGCAACTTAACAGACATATTCACAGTAGAACATAAAGCATTATTTACATTTCTCTACATTTAGTAGGTTATTTTATTTGTCAGTGACATGCTTACAGTGCTGTGCAAATGGCACGTCATCCTCAACAAATGGTTCAAAGTCTTGTCGGTGGGACGTCATATACTGGACTGTCTCCTGGCGAAGCCGCAGGTGACCTCGAGAGTGACCTTCTAACTGGTCACCCAGAGCTCTGAAAAGGCAGTTTCTGCAGGAAAACAAGGCCAGAACTTACATTTGTCAATGGTAACACTGTCCTTCTGTTTAAATCAGTAACTCATAGTAATTGTCCTTGGTGCCTTCATTGCTTTTGGACAATAATATAAGTAAGTATAATAAATAATTCAGTCCTGTAAAATTTGTTGATGGGGTGAGGAGAAAAAAGTAATTATGTTCTTCCTGGTTAGTGGAGACACACTTGATGTTAACTTGGAGTTAGGCTTTTTACATTCAAAAAGATGAATCTATGCATGTTACATCATAAGTGATGCTAAAGGACAATGTTAAGAGAAGCCATGTTTTTCTGGTTCTTACCCATCTCCAGGAACCTCTCTCAACTTGAGACCCAGCGCCTGGAGCTGATTAGAGAAACTGGCAAACTCCGCTCCCTCGTCGCCGTCTTGAGGCCTGTTCTTCCTGTCCTTAACAATGGCCCGGCGTGCTGCCCTTTCATCCCTCTTCCGTTCCAGTTCACTCTTTTTATTGCTTCGCACAGATTTTGATATCTGTTTTCTAGACATGCTGGATGATGTAGTTACAGTGGGTCTACAACACCAAGTCTACTTATGGTAAGGAGCTGTCATGTGTTTGGACCGCTGCCACTCATTTGGAACCTAAGTAGACATAAAAGCAAAGGTTGGGGAACGTCAAACTTAAAGGATAAATAAGAAGCTACATAAGGTAAGGTTTACTTTCATGAATTCGAAGAATTATTTCTGTTTTACTTATAAATTTCAGGTTTGTAGGCAAATGCGGTGTTCTCTTGCAAAGGAGTTTCTGTTACTGGAACAAACTGTTTATTGTTACTTAATTTAAAAGACAAATACTGAAATATGCGGCAGGCAAAGTCTTAAGGCAAATCATGCTGCACTATTTGTCCCTTTTTCAAATTCCTCCAGTAGTGTTGTCTCCTTTGTACTTACAAACGTTACTCAATGAAGTTTGAACAAATTACAGACGAATTCCAAAGAAAAAAACCGTTAAAGTCGGTTAGTTGCCATTTAATTTGAAAGTTTTGGTGAAAGCAGGCCGAGACCAAAACAATAACAAAACATTCGTTTCATGCTGAATATAGCGTTGAAAATAAAATAGCATATTACAATTTGACCCATGTCTTTATATTAGTCACCAGCGATAGGACCAAGGTTCATTAACAACGTGTACCTACACTGCCAACAATACCAGGTAACTGAAGCGACGTCACGTCAGCCGCTAGCTAACGTGAAGTTCGACAGCACGAGCTAACAAGCTAACAGCTGTATAAAAACAGTCTCTCCTGCTTGTAGCATTCTCAACATAGTAAACAACTAGAGGCATATCAAATAAATGAATGCTCACCCTCAACCCACACGGTAAACAAAATGTGTCTTAGTTTAGTTTGTTTTTTTTCCCAGTGGAAGCGAAATGTAGTGATTTTCGGATTTTGTTTACAAGTGGAGTTCCTTATACGTATACAAGCGTACGTCCATACGTACGGAAGCTGAAACGGGTCAAA
Source organism: Betta splendens (assembly GCF_900634795.4). Taxonomy (NCBI): domain Eukaryota; kingdom Metazoa; phylum Chordata; class Actinopteri; order Anabantiformes; family Osphronemidae; genus Betta; species Betta splendens. The sequence continues at coordinate 11,084,218 of NC_040887.2, read as the reverse complement.
ACGCAAAAGGCGATTCAGAATTCCAGTAGATGGACACCAAGGTGTTTATTAAGAAAAATGACGTTTTTTGGAAAATAAATTACAGACACCAATTGTGGCGGGTTTTTTAAATAAACATTTATATATCAATTCCAAAAGAACCTATGCATCATTTTATATTTCAGCGTATCGTCTATCTGTCAAGCTATTAGGGCTCTGAGTCATTTTCTATTGCAGACTGTGACTCAAGCGAGGTAGGAGGCCGATCGTTTTGCAAAATAACTTTGCTACTGAAAACTTGTCCAACTTCTACTTTTAGCTCTTAGAAGGTCCTCTCTCCAGTAAATCCTTGAGATGGCTCCACACTTCAACATGGGGGAGGAGTGGGCTGGGAGGTAACAAATCTGGGAAAAGAAGAAGCTACACTGAAACAGAAATAAGATATATTAATTAATATAATAATAATTATAGTAATAATAATAATTAGACCCTCGAGACACAGCATCAGAAAACAAGAAAACTATTTTGAAAAAATACAAAGTGACAAATATGAGACAGGGCGCAAACTACTGAATTGAGAGGAATTTCAGGACCGGTTGGCACAGAGGACACATATGGAATTCAATCTGTGCACAGAGCCTGTGGGAGTAAAGTTGCAGCCATGTGCTTTTTACCATGTGGAATCTGATCATATGGTTTTCTTTTAATTTAGGGGCATTTCATCTCTGGTAGATTGGGTTACTCGGGATAAAGCTTAACTCCTAGGAAACATAAAAAGTGAAGTGTGGAATTTTGATCTATTTTTTTTATTTTTCATTTTTATCTGAAACTTCCAAAAGTGGAAAAGGAGGTTAAATCGTCAGTGCCTTTCTTGAAACCATGCGCCAATGCAACAGCAAGCAGCCACTTTAAATAATGATCCTATAGGCCATAAAGGCGGGTGCAATTCTCCCCTGTCATACTGCCGCTCGCTCTCTCTCTCTTACACACACGCGCGCGCGTGCACAGACGCACGCACTAGGGGTGGGAGTGGATGGTCGTGTAGCCGCTGGAAGCCAGGATGGGATAATCATGCGTGTCTGCCGGGTGTTGATGCAGCTACCGTTGGCGGATCCAGGCTGGACTCGGGACGCGGGGTGGGTCTAGTTCCCGAACCGGAGCTATCTGGACCTCATGCCGATGTTATCAAGCGTTCCGAGAAAGACGAGGGCGATGGCCGTGAGGGGACTTGGTGCAGCTTTTTGAATAGTCCAGGCGAGAGACATCGAGCGTTTTCGCCGATGGAGGACAGAATTCGCCGGTATTAACGCGCAACCACGGCTTGGAATAACTTGGACCCGGACAGAGGCGGAGGGCACCGAACGAGCTCATCCCTTTTCCCTTCATGCCTTTGAAAGTGGGATAGAGATAGAACCCAGCCTGAGCGAAGGGACCACTTTTGCATCGGTAATTAGGGGAGCACTGCCTCCTCGGAGCGAGCCGCAGCCGCATCTAACCGACCTGGTGGCTCCTTGGATGGAGAGAGGGCGCATTGAGGGCTGAGAGAGCGGCTCGCCGTGTGCGGGAGGTGACGGAGGGAGACCGGGCAGTTTGAAGGCGCGGGGAGCCAGGCGCGGCGCGGCGGCTCCATGAGCGGCTCCTGCCGGGACAGCGCGCCCAGAGCCCAGCCGGAGCGTCTCCACCGCCGCGGGTAGAATTCCCCGGCCACAGGACGGAGGCCAGTTTGGAAGTTTTGATGCATATGATCACAACCACCATGATTTTTATGATTCTTGGTGCTTCAGTTGTAATGGTAAGACATCTCCACCTCTCTCGTCCACAATATGCCTTTTATAACATCACGCGTCAAGGCATTTATTGGGGATATTACACATGCTGCATTGCGAGAAACTACACAGCAAGATATCAATGACATGTGGAAGTAGGTTAGCCTACCTATAATTACCTGCTGCCATAAATAAATAATCTAAGTCCGTTTTGAGGCATGAGTCCCCTCTTAGAGCGGGAGGATCCACCAAAGCTATTTTCTGTCATTTTCATTATGATCCTTATTGTTATTATTCATAGTACTAATATTGAACAGAGCCATTCGCTGTCTGTGGGGATAGCCTAGCCTATTGCTTGACATGTCCCAGCTGACTGGCATGGTTCTTTGCAGGCGATAGCCTGTTTAATGGACATGAACGCACTACTGGATCGCTTTCACAACTACATCTTACCGCATCTACGAGGGGAGGACCGCGTCTGTCACTGCAACTGTGGAAGGTAAATGCCATCATCCTCGCGCAATATTTCTCCGTGGGAACATGGTGGTTGGTGCTTTTTGCAACCCGTCAATTCTTAATTACCGAGGAGGCCTCGAAGATTTGTGGCGGCGAAGCCCGACGCGAATCCGCTCGCATCGCGACTGATGTTTTCGACGGAGGGTTTTTTTTTTATTATCATGATCATTCGCTGTAACAGATCGCGCGTTCGGTCGCGGCGTGTTTGTCCGACGTCGGCGGCCAGGGCTTCGGCTTTTTGCTGCATGCAGCCCACGAAGGTGTGTGTCGGAGCCATAAATAGGTAATGAAGCAATGTAAGGCCGGTCAAAAACAATCTGAGCGTCACGTGCGCGACTCCTGCGGGCCTGCGGCTGCGATTATCAATCTGCCGTGCCGATAATTATCAACGTATGAGAGTTTAAGAGCAGCTATGAGGCGGGGGGCACTGGCTCTCCATCCTGCCTGCCGTTCGCTGCCACGTTGAGAGCCGGGCTTCAAATACACGGCAGTGTCCTCATTAATACACAAGTTGGGTTTAATCTGAATTGATGTTTATTGCCGCCAGCGGGCATGTGAAATCCTACAGGAGGCTGTAGGCTGCGTGGATGAGCGGAGACACAAATGGGCCCCCCCCCCCCCACCTTTGGTCTTAAGTCTGCACAGTGCCAGAGGGTATGGCAACAGTGTTGGAACAAGATTTAAAGTAAAAGTCGTTTTACCCAATAGATTCACACGCTCGTTGTCCCCAGATATTAGATTTGCAGCGGCTCGTGTCCTGCGGGTTGTCTGGCTGCAGCCGCGAGAGCGGGGCATCGGTTTAGCAAGAGAAAGGCCACGCTTGGCGTTGGTGCAAGATGAACAGACGTACGTGGGACCCCAAACAGCAGCCCCCTATAGCGCGCGTGCTGCAGCGAGGGGGTTAACGTGCTAGCAGTTCATTAGCAGTATTAACGGAGCAGTTCCAGCGTGCCTTTCAGCCTGTAAATGCAGAAAGTGGTCATCAGCAGCGGGAGTCAGATTGTGCTTGTTAGGGGGCGATAACCTGAGACAGCTTGCACAGACTGATGCATGTGATGTGATATAAAAGCCCTCCAGACAAAAAGAACAGATGACGCCTCCCTCGTGGAACATTTGAACCACTCTATCGTTATTATAGAAGACCCCGGTTGCAAAAATGTATTTATTTGTCTGTGATTACAGAATGCTGCATTAATCTGTGGCCTCAACAAATGCTCTCACTGGGCAGGAAGTGGTGGAACCTCTACCGTTAGTTTTCAGGTTACGGCAGCCACACTGTCTCTCACTGACCCGGAAACGCTGAATGGGAGTCAGTGGCCCGTTTTCACGTGAACAGCCAAAACGCGGGCCTCTCCCGCCCGCGTGCCCCTCCATCCGCGAGGAGCGGGGGCGTCGCGACGCCCACGGCGCTCACCTCGCCGGGCTCGAGGACACAGCCGGTGTCATTTCGTTTGGCAGCCTTTGCAGCTCCGATTCAGAACGTAGCTGCCGCCTCCGTGGCGAGGAGGGAATGTGGAAGTGGATGTGGCTGGGGTCACCCGCGTTAGCGTCACGTTGCCTTGTGAGGAAGCAGCGCAACCCAAATGCACCTGTTATGGAAGTCGGACTCTTTAAAAGAGATTTCCTCTTTACACCGACACACGCACACGCTGGCTTTGCAACGTGGACGAAATATTTCTGCTGTTTGGGGGAAATAAACCAACAGGCTGTGTTTACGCCTACAGATTAGCTTTGTTTTTGAGAAACAGTTTCAGTGTTAATGGACCTCAGCAGCTGAAAGGCTCGGACCGGTGGGGTCCAATAGTGGGATTTGATCCCCTCTGTGGCCCTGCAGCTTTTTTTGGTAAGATATTTCAGGCGCTAATCTGCAATGTGTGTTTTCATCTTCACATTCGGAACAAGATGCTCTTGGGATGTGCAAGAGATTATCAAAACTCATCAACATATACAATGAGATAGGGAGAAAACATGTAATACAGGTGCAAACCCAAAGTTTGGGCCTTTATGTTTGACTGTACTTGGAATAAAAACTATTTAAATTCCATTTCAAGTCTTTCAATTTGCATAAAAGCTAAAACAATATAAAGTGATGAAGCCCTCTTGTATAATGGAAAGTGTTGACGTGGACGTGTGAGCCCATACACACGCACCGGGGACTTGAAGCTCTCGGGTCCCACAGTGCGCTGAGCGACGGCTGCTCGTGCCGTTTGATTCCCTCGCCTCCTCTCAGGAGTAGGAGCGTGCTTACATTTACAGGGCGGCCGTATCTGCCTCGGCGAGCAGCGAGGTTACAGCTGGACACTTGGAAGCGAATGGGCGATTTCTTACAGTTGAAGCACAGATCTGCGTGTGACGTTAATATGCAGTTTGTGTCTCATGCACGCACTGACCTAAATCAGAAACTACTTAGATGTCTCATTGCCAGGTTTAGGAGAAGCCTCTTGGATGTTTCTTACTTATTAAATGTGTATAGTTTCATACAGTTAAATTGTAATTGACTAACCTTTCGTGTCAGGGTGCGATCCGACGTCCTAACAGACCAGTAGTCACTGACGAAGGCACAGTATTGTAAGGCAATGTATTGCTCTCTCTCTTTCCAGGCTCCGCTTTTTCCTGCTAATTCACAATTACAACCCAACCATAAACTTTTCTGCCTAAAGTGCAGCTCGGGGGACACTTGGGGGACGGCGTGAGGGCTTAAGGGGGTTTCCAGCCAAGTTCAGATTAGTGCAAAGTCATTAAAATTTAGAAGTCCCAATTCGGATGTATTAATACATGGAGTCGCCGGGGTTGGGGAAATGTGGAGAATCCGTTCAAGGTTAGGTTACAAAGTGAAGAGTCATCTGAGGAAGCGAGCGGAGAAACATTTTCAATGCATTTTTAATGAGAGATGATATCAATCATTTCAACTGAAGAGATCAATGAGTAAGAAAATGATGTGATTTATACCCAAATAAACTGTGTTTGAGTCTGACAGAATCTCTAGTGAGGGTTCTGTGTTGTTGACTGTGACACAAAACAGCTTTAGATCTTATCCCGTATGTCTAACCTCCACTCCGTCCTGCCCGTCCTCCCCCAGGCATCATGTCCACTATGTAATCCCGTACGACGGGGACCATTCCTTGGTGGACTCGTCGGAGAACTACTTTGTGAGCGACAGCGTGACCAAGCAGGAGATGGACTTGATGCTGGGGCTGCTGCTCGGCTTCTGCATCAGCTGGCTGCTGCTGTGGCTGGACGGAGTCCTACACTGTGCCGTCAGGGCCTGGAGAGCGAGTCGCTACTACGGTGAGACGGACGCACACGCACAACAACAACAACAGTAACACAACCCCCGCGACGGGTCACAAACCCAAATTATCTTCATTTGACAGGTGAAAGAGCAGGAGATTCATATTTGAAAGGCAGGAAAGTTGCGTTGTCAAACAGATTGTATGGAAAAATGCACGCAGCACACAAAGCGACTGCCAACTTGACACAGTTGGTGGAGCCCCGGAAAATAACCTTCCCCCATCTCTCGGCCCATTTTTTGGCTCCCTTCACTGCGACCTCTCGGAAAACCACAGACAAACCCTCCAACTGAGTGATGATTCACACTCAGGTTATCGGAGGTGAGATTAAACCGATTCCTTCTCTCTTTTGGGCAGCCAAAATTTCTCAGACCTCATTTCACTAATACTCATTTTTATGTCACAGTTTAAATGTATTCACTTTTTATATCACCATCTAGTTAAATCTTTAATGTTCTCACTAGGAACAATGTCAGGTTTGTTGAAGTACACAAGTACTTGAAGTACTTAAGTAAAACTATTCTTGCTTAAAACGTTCTCCGCTGTAGTTGAAGGCCACTTTAAATGCACTAAAATTAATGAAAGTACAAGAAATTAATATACAGTTTAATTAATGTACTGATTCAAAGAGAATGACAGCAACCATTCTTCATAATATGCTGTAATTCAGCACACATAAACTAAAATAGGAATACTCAGTCCCTCAAAAGCATAGGAATGAACTTTATATCAGAAAGGAAGTTATGACAAAACAAAACGCCGGAGATGAAAGCACAGTGAGTTTTGTGGAGGCCTTTAAATGAGGACTCTAACTTCTAGCTCCTCGGGGAGCGACTCTCGCAGCAGATAGAGACGGACGTCTCTGGCGGTGATGAGCAGACACTCCAATCACTCCAAGGGCTCCGAAAGAGAGTCTCACGCAGCGGCCGGGCCCTGAATCACACAAATAAGCCCGCTTAAATCTTTAAAATCAATTCAGAAATTGACAGGCGGCCTGTCAGGATTTAGGTAACCATTTCCCTCGGAGAGCGCGAGCGGCCTCGGAGCGGTGTTCCCAATTAGCGCTAGCATGTTGATAGCGCTCCTTTATGACCACACGTGCGTGCGCAGCAATCAAGCCTGGAGGACACGGGAGCGCGATCTCCGGTGAAAAGACTCTCATCGTCACGATGTGTCCTGATTAAAGGAAACGTCCAAGCATCCAGACGCTGACCCGTAATTATGGATTTGTTGACTGGGAAGGACAAACGGATGAATGAAAAGAAAAACACCGGGAAGCGCATAGAGAGGGGAGAATTAAAAGGATTATTTTGGAGGCAGTGACATGCCGGAGTGCTGGTTGCCTGATAATGCTGCAGTAATGACAAGACAGCAGTGGTGTGACATGATGGGATAACAGTTCCATCACATACAGAGCTCCCCGGGCTGTAAGTCGGCGGCAGAAACTGGAGCAGAACAAAGGAACCGGGAGCAGGAAGCGCCACGCGACTGGGGGATGGAGGAAGAGGAGGGCGTAAATACTGAGGGAGAGAAGGCGACACAGGTGGAAATAATTAGCACAATGAAGGGGGGGAGACAGGAAACGAACCCTTCAAAATAAACCGATAAAAACAGGGAGCAGAGCTGCGTTCCACCTGATCTCTGGAACATCTCCTCCTTCGCTTCGCCCGCCTCCTCCAAAGGAGATGAACGACGGGAGAGCTGTTCCACGTTAAATTAAATGAGTTCGTCTGTGACACCGACGGGAAGCAGCTATTACACGCGCGCGAGATCACAACACGGCGGCGTCAAACCGCTCATGTGTCGGCATTCTGCGGAAGACGAGGCGGAGGATTCATCTCGGAGAGCTGGTGCCCGCTGAGCATTGACATCCGGGGTAATCCAGTGGTCTGTTTTCTCAGACGAGGCCGGTTTCACAGATTAGAAATGGAGGGGGGGGGGGAAAGCACAAAGAACTGCGTTACATAGAACAAATATGCTTCATTTTAAGATATTGAATGTAGGGAAAGGCTGAGCAGGATTCTCTGCTGTTTGGTTCTGAGTCAGGGCATGCCTGTATTGTGGAGGTGACCTGGATCCTCGGTTTTAAAGATAATGCTAAAATAGCTGATATGTGACCTGGATTCTCGGACTGGTGGGGAAGCTCCTCGGGCGGCAGTAGGATCAAGCAGGGCTCCAAATATTCACAAACCCTATTCAGGATTCATTTGAAGGGCCCTAATAAGGTTTTTAGCATATAAAATGTTATGTGGACTTTGGATCTGGCAGCCCTTCGCACACGCTGCTGCCAAAGACAGGGTGTGGGAACCGCACGAGGTTCAGCAGCTGCAGGTTGATGCCTCGAGGTGCGGAGGGTTCGGCTACGACAGGGCTGTTACCTCCAGTGCATGAGTCCAACGGTGTATAACACATCATCATAAAACACCCCCCCCAGAGGTGGGAGCATCCATATTCATCAGTGGCAGCCATATAGTGGGGGGTATGGGCTCCTTCCTTTGTGCTGGGAGGGAATGCCCCTCGCCTCCACGCGTGAGTGGCTGTGACGTTGGAGCTAGGTCACACGCGTTTAGCCTCGCCAGGATGAGGCGGGCGAAGAAGAGGGGCGTGTGTGTGTGTGTGTGTGTGTGTGTGTGTGTGTGTGTGTGTGTGTGTGTGTGTGTGTGTGTGTGTGTGTGTGTGTGTGTTGGATGGAGATGCTGTCACATCCCCAACCCCCTCTTCCACACACACACTCCCCTCTGGAGCTATAAATAGAATGTGGGAGCAGCTGGAATAGCAAGTGAGGAGCACGTGCGCACGCACACACACACACACACACACACACACGCACACAGACAGTGCACTGAGGTGCATATTGATTCCCATCGCCTCTTTCCCTCCTAATTCCATCTCTAGCTCCTCCCTCTGACCTGCCTCTTCACTTATTGAATCTCCTCCTGGCTCGTTCTCTTCACGAGGCTTCATGCTGCAACTCCCTCTTTATCATTGTCCTCGTCCCCGATCTGCCCTAAACACCCCTAACCCGGGTCTCTATTCGCAAAGGCCCATGGGAAAAACAATCTCAAACATGAGGGAATGGAAGACTTTGTGTGTCCGGCCGAGTGCCTTTGCTTCCCATGCTGGTCTTTTGCTCCTGACTCCATCTGCATCCTCTTATTCAAATGAGAGAAACCTGTCTTCGGCGCGCCTTTTCCTTTGGATACCCTTCAGAGCAGTCCTTGTGGACAGCTTACCCATTCACAGCTATAAATAACTCCCTCTCTCTTACCCTCCATGCAACACCTCACCTCCTCATCCTCACCCCCCCCCAACCCCCCCCCCCCCCCCCTCCACTCGTGCATCCTCTAGCAGGGCCATTTGCTGCTGGGATTGTAGTGGGGGGGTGAGGGCTGGGTCTCCCCTCCTTCTCTCTGCCCCATCTCGCCTCATCTGCTGATAACCCGAGAAGCACGAATGTCCGATCTGTCACTCTCCTCTTCACATTCACAAAACCCTGCTTCGTGTCCAGACAGCCGGCGATACGGTGGCAGCTTGACCTTTCTATTGGGAACCCGTGCATTCTGAACGCTCAGAGCACAGTGGCCGATAATTGGCGAAGGACAGAAAAACACATTCTATCTGCTAAATAAATAATGATGCTGTTCGGGAACCTTTCTACGTTTAAAGAAACAATGTCCTGCGTCATGTGCACCGTCACAACCACTTACAAATTGTGGGGAATCAAGGGCACAGCACTTGATGGTGCACTTGAAGAGATTGGTACCATTTACTATTCTCATCCAGTATTTCAGTCTCGTCTCCGTCCCGCTCCCCTCGCTGGAAGTTGATCACCTCCATTTCCAAGAACGGAGAGCTGTTACAGTAACAGTACAGACAGTTGGTTAGTGAGGTGATCGACTCACAGCGGGTGTGAATTCATATCTAATATGAGAGAAAATGATAAAGAGGGGTCTCATTGAAGCCTCAAAGTTCACTGTCTGCCTGTTAGCGACTGTGCGCTCACTCTGGCCTCCTTCCTCCCCTCAGACACCCCGTCCTGGTCGTGGCTGCCCCAGTTCTGCAACCTCCGGGACCTCCGCCGCCGGGCTCAGCTCCGACAGCTGGACGACTCCAGCGGCAACATGGTCCACATCAAGCAGAAGCTGTACCACAACGGCCACCCCAGCCCCCGGCACCTCTGACTCCGCGACCGCGACGCCGCGGCACGAGCCGAAGGATCCCGAGACGCGCTCCCTTAAAACACACGTCTGCCCCCCCCTCCCCTCCCCTCCCCAAACCGCCCCCCGGCCAAAGGTTGCCTCAGAGAAAACTGCCCTCTGCTCCTCGTGATGTGGCGGGACTTTCTTACCCCTGTCGGCACTAAAAGTAAAAAAAGAGAAACCCCAAAACGGAGCGAGACGGCGATTACTTGTTGCTACTGAAATCTGTCCTATGTCCATGTCCGCTGTCGTGGGAGGAGGAGGAGGAGGAGAAAAGAAACGTTTTTAAGGGTGTTTTTTCTGTATAGAGACATTTTCTGTGTTCATTGTTAAACTTGGCATGCTCTTTTAGAACAGGGTACGACGTGGGCAGTGTGCGGAACAGGGCGGCAAAAAACGGGTGTCCAGGTTTTGTTTAAAGTTTCCCTTTTTTTGTCTATGGGGGGAGGATGGGGGGGGGGGGTCTCCCGGGTTTTGTGATGGTTGGATTGCTGCTGCTGTAAATAGTTATAAATACGGGCGAGCTGGATTTAACGGTCTTTAAAAAGTGGGTGTGTGGGGTTGGGGGGGGGGGGGGGGGGGGTGCGAGTCGTTTATCGATAGGAAACCTAACGAGGGACTGCGCGGGTAAAGAGTCTAAGAATGAAACAGGAACACAAGTCTGTTTGAAAACTGGATGTGAAACCATGTGATTTCTGCTAAAACACAGATTAATTAGCTTTGTTACTTAGTGAATTAACTGAATGTATTCCTTTTTTTCCCCCTGTAAATACGTGTAGGGGAGGGGAGCGTGGCTCGGCTGTGGTCGGGGTTCTCTTTGCTCTATTGTCATGCTTCCGGAGACGCGCGAGGAGAAATAATTTCCAGCTGATGCCAAGACGCGCACATTCCTCCTCATCGTCCTCACGCCGTGCTCAACGGCACACTTCAATTTTCTTTATCCAATTCCCTCTCACTTATCAGGAGCAGCCAGCCTATCAGCGGAGGGAACCCTCGCCCGACCCCCACCCCCCCTCGCCCTCTCTGTCCAGACATTGCTGTTGTGAGGATGAAATGTCTGTTTTATTAAAAGTGCCATTGAAGCACAACAGTGACCTCTGATGTTTTTTTGTGTCATTTCGATACACGGTCTCTCAGCGAGAGGTGATTTCGGATGCAGGCGGCGTCCTGATGACAACTCGACTTCTGCTGATTAGAATTTAAACTTCATAAACATGGACTTAAACCCTTGGGTAATAAGCAAATATATTTATACTATATCTCAAGCTTTCAAGTAAATTTTAAACCTTTAAAAGTTTACTCTTGCTAAGATAAGCTATTTAAATTTAAAGTCAACCGGCCTCTCTCTTTCTCAGACTTTTCCAATAGTTATGTTCTGCAGTTTTTATAGGTTTGCAGTGTTTCTTCTTCTTTTAAAAACCTTTTCAATTCACCTCCTCTAACCAGAGGGCCAACTGGCCAGAAAGCGAGTGGTCCAGCGGTCATCTGTTTCCATCATTGTTTGTCAGAGCACTTTGATTCTGCTTCACTACGCTACAGACTTAAAGACCGTTTCATGAAGGCAGTAAGTAAAGACTCAGACGTCTCTTTGGTTTCAGGGCTGAACCCATTATCACAACATTATGCAACCTGAGCCAGTAAGCTAACCTCTGGGGACGAGCACTTTCCTTTGTGCTTTGTGAATAAGCTTGGCTGCAATTCAGCGCTAACGGGAGATGTCGCTGAAATACAGTGAATGCCCTTAAAGTCTCCAGCACAAGATGTGAAAATAGAGGCTCATCAGTGTGAACCCAACAGCCCCATCAACCTGCCGCTGCACCTAAACGCCAGGACCAGCACGAGGACAAACTGTCAGGCTGCTATTCCAACACATGAACTTGTTGCTGTGATCCCCAGTGAGATAAAGGCATGCAGGGGAGAGCGCCTCTGAGGTTTTCTCCTGCGATGCAAAAATCGTGACTCATGAATATGCGATTTAAACAGAGCATCATCACAAGGTTTGGCACTGCAGCTGAACCTGGTGTGTCAGGTCTGCAGAAATGCATCAGTTTCAGCTGGAAACAGTGAACGCTGCAGGAAATTAGAATATCAAAGAGAAAAAGCCTAAACAGGACTGGTAAGTATTTATGAGCTATTTAACCAATTTGAAGAAGATGATGGATAAAGTGGCATAAAGGCTGATTTGAATGTGGAAAATATTGATATAACTAAACACCAAGACTCACAATGAGAACCACATCCAATGAAGCAACCTACAGTCTGCACCTTAAAGCCTGACTGCCTAAAAATAAGAGAAACAGGGACAACGGCATGGGGAGTTGTTTAGTGCATCATTTAACATTTAACAGCTACTTAAAGCTATTTTATCTAACATATCTTGTGATTCAAAGATAATACACGTCAAAGATACATTAGTTTATTCACTGTTATCCTCAACACATTTGCACATTTCTTCTTTATTATTTTGGTGTCTGATGTTTATTTCCACGTTATTTATTTAGGAAATCTTCTTTAACAAAACAAGCGCGACAGTCCATCAGCTTGTTGTGTAGTCTGTGGATGAAACAGCTGGTACGTGAAAGCGTCGCGCATGACGCACGCTCACGCTTTACTTCCGTAAACGCGCGTAAAGGGGGCGGGGCTACCAGAACCAGCGTGTCCGCCGCCTACTTGTGCGACCGTGATGTGTGGCAAACATCTCTAGAAAAGAAGATGTCGGTGCTCGGTGTTACTCGGTAAGTCCGTAATAAGAAAATAATTTAGCAATTAAGAACAAATGATTGATCGTTTAGTTTATAGAGACCTACAGTACATTCGTTATTAACTCTCACTGTTTTATATATGGACATGTTTGACAGAACAGTTTTCTAGTATTATCTGCCTCACTTCACGCTGTAACTAAATTTAGTAATAATTTAATCATTACGTTCGTTTCATGTTCAGTAGAATTAGTATGAATGAAAGTCACCTAATGTGTTGTTCAACGCTTTCTTCCCCACAAATATGTGTACAGTAAATATAAAAATTATCTCACACATACATTTGTTTTTTTAAGTTCATAACAGTATTTAAGTTTTGTGCTGGTAGTAACTGCCTTGGATGCAGCGACGTTAACAGGTTCATGTCAATTTAGGCAAGCGACCACTAGAGGGAAACACGAGACTTTCTTATTGTCTTGACTTCAGTCCAAGTCAAAAATAGAAAATGCACGTTAATATATGAATTACTATAGTATTTCTATGTAAAACCCCTCCTTGATGCCCATAATTCTTTATTTATTCATAGAGAGGCTGCGGCACACACAGACTGCGGCCGCCCTGGCTCCTGAACCCAAAATAAAGATAGTTTATCGTTGGGACCCTGATAAACCTGGAGACAAACCATGAATGCAGACACATGAATGAGATTTCAACACATAAGCCACGACAATGTCTATGTTTGCAAGAATAATGTATAGCGAGTGAGGTGAGTATCATCACCTTTTACATAAATGTATAAAACTGTTTAAAATATTTGTATGTAACTATTAATATAACTGTGGTCCCATGGTTCTTATCAAGATAAAGAATGAGATTGACCCTGCCACACTATAATGAACTGAACTAAGACTTGCTCAAAGGTATTTTAATAAAAATCGTTCATTCACATGCAATGACTTTGCTTTTGACTTAATGCTGTAACAGTTGCTTACAGTGTGTTGTCCCCATACGAACTTACTTACGCAGGAAAAAACCCAGCTGACTTAAGATCAAACAATACCTCAAGCCAAGCGAAGAGGAAGTGGAGAGAAAACCAGAAAAGCACAGCTCTTGAGTTTCATTGGAAAGGAGGGCGTCTGAAGATACACCACACTTTATATTTTTTCCCACATTGTGAAATATCAGAATCTGTTGTTAAAGCTCAAAATTTGTTATTCGGATAGTTAATATTTCAGCACTTTAAAAAGCTGTGCTGAGTTTATAATAAATATTAAATATAGTAGATGACAATGAATAATTTTCTCATTTGTTTATTATAATCTTAATAAAAACACAGATTTTGTCTTGCCAAAGCAGAAAAACATATGTCTCTGGACAAAACAAAATACCAGAAAATGTTCATACAAACATAAATCTCCTAATAATAAACCCACAGAATTATTATTTTCGGGGTCTCGCGCCTTGCTTTTTATTTTGTTTCCTGGTCTGCGTTGGGACCGAAAGACGCATGCGTAGGTCGGAATCTTTATGTCCTGCATGGGTTTCCGTAAAAAGCGATAGTAAACGCTAACGTTGGTGTTTTCATATTAGCTTTTTATTGGCGTCCACTGGTTCGAGGACGCATAACTATTCAGATCAGGATGTCGTAGGTCTTCCACTGTAACCGGAGGATGGACAGACGCGGTAAGTGTGCCTGAATATCATTAGAGGAGACTGTAACACTGAACAGGTATTGGGTAACGGTTCGCTAACAGCAGCAAAACAGCACCTGACCAGTAACTCACTTTGTTGGATTTCATTATGTATAAAGGTAATTAAGTTCTCTTTGGAAACCCAAAATGCAACAATCTTCAGGTAATACACCAAGTCATTAAACGGGGGCTGACAGAAAATGTGAACTTGCATAAAACTCTAATATAAATGTCATAATCAGACAAAATCATTTTGTAATTTTAGATGTTACTCAAACCAGACTACTTTCTAATTTTTGAAATTCATGGTTTATAAGCAGTACTTAGGTAGAAAGACAGAGACAGTCGTTTTTCATAAATTATAGTTTTAGTGTAGTTGTAGTTGTTATTAACACAATTCGCTCAAAAACTGTAAAATGAGTACAAGCATATTTACTGTAGTTACTTTGTAAAGCACCCCAGTCGATCATACATGTTCCAACTTTTCCTGCTGTTTATGTCTTACTGACCTACTTGTCTGGTATCCAGACAAGCGTCTTATTCAATTTAAACCTATTTGTGTTCATCACTCCATCGCCCTGAAACTGAAAGAGTGTGGAACTGAAGCTGGTGCTGTCTTGTTTGAGGGTTCTTGCACACCCAGCTCAGATGACTGTCTTGTGTCTGCCTCTACGTTTGTGCAGATTCATTTCCTTTTTTGCCACTTCTCAGTGTGTAAAGATCTGGTTAAGGAAAACCTGGAATTTCTCGGTGTTGTCCAAAGTAATTTCAGAAACCTTAACTCTAATTGTCAGCCTGGAAGCCCTGTGAAAGCAATGCCCTCTTTTCTCACTTTGAACAGAGCTATAGCTATATACTTATACAATTTATATTTCTGTTCATACTGTATGTAATTTAAAAGGTCTAAATAATGACTTAATATATGTGGAATTCTTATGTGTTGGGAGAAAAATTAAATCAGGTATATATATTAACTACTATAACTCACATAACGATAACAAGTCATTTAAATCTTGTTAGCTGTTAAATATCAAGTCTTTTGGTGAACTGACATTTATTTTTGTGGGAACTGCCCTATGTAGGACAAAGTGGGCATGTGATTTGGCTAAAAAACACCACTTCGCCTTGAATAACTTTCACATGATGCTTTTACAGTTGTGTGCTTAAAAAACTGACTAGCCTGGCCTTTTTCGGTGTGTAGATAGTGCTGTGTCTGTAGATTTGTGCCCATAAAGTACAGAGTAAATACACTGCATCAAACTTAACGAGACTCCATAAAGAAGTACATAAAACCAATACTAAAGTAAAAGCGTATTTGAATAGAAGGGCACTGCACCACACGCTGTCCAACTGTTGACTGTTGTTAAGTTACTAAATATTTGTGCTATAATCCATACCTGTGTTTGTAGGACCAAGCCGCTGTGGCCAAAAGTATGAAAACACTTAATGAGTGTAAATATGACACTAAAACCTTTTATAAATAACTAAGATGTATTTGTTTTTTGCATTTAATATGGTCACATCTTCTTCACCTGGGGCAAAAGTATATTAACACTTAATGAGTGCAAATATGGAACTAAAACCTTTTATAAATAACTAAAGATGTATTTGTTTTTAGCATTTAATATGTTCACATCTTCTTCACCTGCAGTGCAGATGTTATCATGACATAATATTACCTTTGATAACGCGAGTGTTTGAGTCGTTGTTCAAATATGAATATTCAGTGATAACATCACTGATAACACCTGTTGACTGTTGACCAGTGTTCTGCCCCGTAGATTCCGGTTCTCGGGCCGTGGGAGCTCGCGTTCATAGAGATTATCTGTCGTTCGGTCCTGCCTTTTAATGGTGACAGCTCACGGACTCTTGTTTCGTGGGCGCATCCCATTGGAACTGAGCTGCAGGAACCGGTTGAACAGGTCCGCTGTCCGACGCCGGAGTCGCGCGACGCGGAGCCGGAGCCGCGCGAGGAGCGTTTCAACGACGTCTCACCTGAACGTGTTGAAGTTGAAGCGCGGTATAAATGACTCGGTGGCGATAGTTTCGCAGGTTATTGTTAATCACAGCGTTTTCAGCTTGACGGTAAGCTCGGTTCGTTCCTTTTTAAGAGTGTTTCATTTTCAATACGTGTGGTTTTGTGTCGGCGTTGTTAAGAAGCGGAAGCGAGCTCTTCGCTGCACGCGAAGAGCCGAAGCTGCGACGGACGAAGAGCAGCGAAGAGCCCGAAGCTGCGACGGGCTCAAACCTCCGCTCATCAGTTAAGGGGCTTCTCCTCATGACTTTACCTGGTTCTGTAGACAAGTTTCCACGTGAGACGAAGATCAGATGCGTTAATTGATCCTGGTGACGTTGATGCCCCGAGTGTGTTTGTGGTTGCGTTTCTGAGACGTGAGAAACACGGGGACTGCGCTGAACGTTCGCAGTGTGTCTTGTGTTTCTGTCAGTGTGTTCCCACCATGAAAGCACTGAACTATTGCAGTGTGAGCATGGCTCGGTTTAATGCACGTGTTTTAGTTTCACAGATTCAAAAATGTCAATCCAACACCAACTTTAGATTATCTTTAATTACTGGCCATTGTAACTGGACACGGATTTACATTATGGGGGGGAAAAGATTAAAACTTTATTCTAGACATGTAAAGAAGATAAGAAAAGACAATGCGCCCTCGGCAGGAACAACAGGTAGGACGAGAACGTGAGCTTTAAAACCGTGCCTCCCCAAAGGGGAATAAACAGAACACACGGAACCAATAGGTAAAAGCTCATTCTCCATACATACAGGTAAAGAACAGGTGTGGGCAAAATGAAACAAGATGTTTCTTGGTGATGAATGAACCCTCTCTCTCCTCCCTGCCATTTATCCTTTCCTTATAACCTTATTTCCTGTCACCTGTTGTGCAGGTAGCGCTGTGGAGCCGCAGAGTGGACTCCCCTCACCCAGTCCACGGGACCCCCAGCTCAGGCCGGTCTCACACATGGTAAGGACCTCAACCACCCTCCAGCCAGACTGACAGGTCGCTGAAGATCTGTCGCCTCACGTGTGAAGATTTGCATTAAAACAAGGAACGCAAACACGACAAGTGAAGCGCTAACGCAAACAGAAGCCGCGCGCTTCACTTGCGGTGTAAAAATGGCCATATACACCTGTCACCTCAAGTTGTGGGTTTAACAGTTTTATTTTTACACGCACACACAGAGGAACCAGTGATTGTGAATTTCCCTTATCCGCGCCTTTGATAATGCAGCGCAGATGCAAATAAGCACACCAGAGGCACCAGAACCTCTGATTCTCAATGCGAGCCTGTGCTTGAGTCTGAAAGTTCTGTCTGACTGCTTTGCTCCAGGATGCCCAGGGGTACAAGTGGGTCCGCTGGCGGGTCTGGCTGTGGCGTCTGGCAGCCGTGTTGACCTTGGGTCTTCCCCTGATTGTCTTTCACTGGCGTCCTCGGCTTGGTGTCCTCGCACGCTGCCGCTCCTGTCCTCTGCCACTGGCAGATATTGTTCTAATAAGAGTGAGAAAATACATTTTATTTACAATTTAAATTCTTCTTCACATCTGAAATCATTACTGAGAGTTTGCAAGAAACATGACTGAATTTCAGTACTTACTGGGTGTAAGTAATTAAGGTGTTACAGTTCATCTACCAACATAAAATTTCAGCCACAGTGGATTTATATGATCATAATTGATTTATTAAAATGTTTTAGAACTGTGTGGGGCAGCATCAAGTGGTGGCGGTCCTCACTGAGGAGATGGAGGAGGGCAGGTCAGCTCCATCTCTGTGTCTTCTGTCAACATTACATCAGGCCTTTTTGCAATCTGTCAGAACCGATGCCTTGTATCTTTCCTGTTAGTTTGGACTTTGTCGGTGACCTGGAGGAAACTGAGTGGAGATGGAGGGATACTAGTAAAGTAGAGCTGTACAAGGAGAAGGTGAGGGAGACGACGAGCGGCCCCATGCTGCTGCTGTATTATTATTATTATTATTATTATTATTATTATTATTATTATTATTATTTCATCTTAAACAGACTGAAAGCGACCACTGTTCTGTTACAGAAAACACTGCTGCGCTACTATGTGTTTGAAGGCCTTCGATACGTCTGGATGGACAGGAAAGGAGCTTTCTGTCACGTTAGGTAGTATATTAAAAATGAAAACTAACACCTGTGGCATTTAAATTTTAATATGTGGATATAAAATCCTAAAGATATACAGTGTACTAAGTATATTTTTTGATTAAAAAAATATATTTATATAAGATATAATTTGTTTATATTGATTTAAAGTCATCTCTTGACCAGTTTTAACACTTCTACCTTGTCTACAGTGTCCTCAATGAGGACTGGACTTGCAAGGACCTGTACGGCTTCCAAAATGGTTTAAGTCACTTGGAGCAGGACGTGAGGTAGGAAATCCTTAATTGACATCAAAATAGCAATATTAAATAATCTCCACGGGCACTGAGGAGTAATTTCCAATTCCTCCAGGAAACGCATTTATGGGCCCAACCTGATTGATGTACCTGTGAAGCCGTACATAACTCTTTTGTTTGAGGAGGTGAGGGGGAAATCGATTGTTTATTCTGCATCAGACATATTTGTAATGATGCCTTAAATGGTATTTTATTCTTCTCTGCATCTGCTTCTGCAGGTTCTCAACCCCTTTTATGTGTTCCAAATCTTCAGCATCACCCTGTGGATAATAGATCACTATTATTATTACGCCATATGTATATTTATTATATCCATCATCTCCATCAGTGTCTCACTTTATGAGACACGCAAGGTGGGTCTGTAATTTAGATACATAATCTGATTATCGCTCATGATGTTAACACTGGTGTCTGAGTTTTCTTTTATTCAACCTACAGCAAAGCGTCACGCTCCACAACATGGCCCGTTTGGTCACAGACGTGAGAGTGCGCAGAAACTCAGGAGGTGAGGTTTGCAAACGCGTGCATCTAATGCGAAAATGAATCTAGCTTCATAATCAGTTTTGAGGGCAAAGCCTGTGCTGTTATTCAAGAAGACTGTGCTAGCAAGTCACCTCTTATATTACACCTATGGGTCCATTGGATGATTACTACAGTAATACAGTCGTAGTTTGGTTGGCTCAGAGAGAGTCAAGTATCATGTTTACACATGGACAGTGTTTCATTTTGTGTGAGCACTGACATTTACCAGAACAAACAAGGTGTGTTTGCTTCCACAAAACCTTGCACAGCAACTTCAATGCTTGGAAACAAGCCTGTGGTTAGAGTTGCTGTAGCCAGTTATCAGTTCGTCTGTTTATATCCAGCCACAGACCAGACGCTGGTCCTAAGCTGGAACATGAAAACGAACACACCAACGAGCATGCTCCCAGATCCCTTCTTTCTACCTATTCTGTGTTCAACCCAGAACTCTCTACGACGACATTAATTGCTGGGCGTGTGTTTTTTTCTCTCAGAGGAGGAGTGTGTGACCTCCCTGGATCTGGTTCCAGGCGACTGTCTGATCATACCTCAGGAAGGCTTGCTGCTTCCATGTGACGCTGCCCTGCTGGCTGGAGAGTGTCTGGTCAATGAGAGCATGCTTACAGGTCTGTCGGCAGCTGAAGAAAGACTTTTAATTAATCATTTAAACAGCAGCTTTAATCACACCATACATTCTTGTGTCTAAGTGTGTCCTTGTCACTGATTCACTCCCCAGGTGAGAGTGTTCCGGTGCTAAAAACCCCGCTGCCAGCTGGCGAAGGGAAGTTCAGCGCAGAAGCGGAGCGCAGACACACCCTCTTCTGCGGGACCCAGCTCATTCAGGCTAAGGGCGGAGGGCCAACAGGCAGCGGAGCTGTAGCTGTGGTCACAAGCACTGGTACGTACAGTAGATAAAGTGGTGGCGAGGCGATAACGTTACCCAGGATTGGTAACAGGAACACAGTCTTTACCGTATTAACCCTGCTATTCATTTCCATCTTGAACGAAGATGTGGGCATCGCGTAGTCTGAATCAGCTGGGAATTAGGCGGCTGACCCTGGGCTTTTTTATCTACTGACACGCCCTTCGGGAGCCAGTGTTTGCACTCTTGATCAAAGAAATCCTGTTTGTTTTTCGCCCTCAGGGTTTTTTACAGCCAAAGGCAGCCTGGTCAGCTCCATTTTGTATCCTCAGCCAATCAACTTCCGCTTCTACCAGGACGCCGTCAAGTTCCTGCTCATTCTGGGTTGTGTCGGTAAGAACTGTAATAGCATCCTAAGTTTTTGTTTTAATAGTACCACTTACTTTGGTGATGTACGTCTCTAGGAGTTTATATAATAATATTAATTAAATGTGTTTATAACAGTATTTTCTTTCTTGCTTCAGCCCTTATTGGCACCATTTACAGCTTCGTGGTCCTCTACAGATCCAGTGTAAGTGGAGGCTAAGATGTACAGTAACATAAGCACTTGAGCAAATTTCACTCAACCACAGCCTGTGTATGTATTTCATTGCAGTTGTCTTGGTGGGAGTTGGTGATCAGGACTCTGGATATTGTGACCATCGCTGTGCCTCCCGCGCTGCCAGCCGCCATCACGACCGGCACCATCTACGCCCAGCACCGGCTGAAGAAGAAGGGGGTCTTCTGCATCAGTCCACCGCGCATCAACGTCTGCAGCAAAGTCTCAGTCTTCTGTTTTGACAAGGTGAGGAGGTTTAACAGAATTGAATCTACAGCTTTAATGGGATGTGTGCGCGTTTCAAATTTCATTCAGGGCAGCTGTGTGACCGTTCTGCCATCGGTGTGTGAATGGGTGAATGAAAAGCAGGGTCAAAGTCTAGAAACGCTCTAAGTGCAGACCGTCTACCGGTCTACGTGTACTTTTCCAGACAGGAACTCTAACTGAGGATGGGCTGGACGTGTGGGGGGTGATTGAGGGTGGACCTGCTGGCTTCTCAGAGCTGGTCCCAGAGCCGAGCCAGCTGCCATCAGGCCCCATGCTCTCAGGCCTCGCCTGCTGTCACACCGTGACACTGCTGCACGGTCAGCCCCTAGGAGACCCTCTGGAGCTCAAGATGGTGGAGTCCACTGGATGGGTATGTTGGTGTGAATTATTACTCTCAAAGCGCTTTTTGGGTAGTATTTGCTTGGTTGATTGTTCAACAATATTGATTCTTTTTGTTCCAGACTCTTCAGGAACCGGAAGGAGATGGAAGTGCACTGGATGCAGAGTTTGGAGACAATAAGGTTTTGGCTGTAATGAGACCTCCTGCACACCAGCTCCAAGGGAATGTAGGTCTCTAAATTGATGCATGGAGAATATTTGTTTCAGAAATTATTATTTTCTAACAAACAGACCAATTTCTGCTGGAAATGTGGCCATTATTTCTGCAGACCTGATATAAAAATATTTCTTTTATTTTATTATCGTGCATAATAGCTGTCTTCTTTTAGTCGACCAGCGAGGCGGTGGCCATTGTTCAGAGGTTCCCCTTCTCCTCGGCCCTGCAGAGGATGAGTGTGGTGGCAGTGGCCAGTGGAGGACGCTCGGCGTTCGCTTTCATCAAGGGGTCCCCAGAGATGGTGGCCAGCCTTTGCCAAGCAGATACAGGCGGGCAGCATTCAGTTTTGGTTTTGATTCTACACGTCCTTGATCTCTTTTGGAAACGTCTGTACTGAATGAGATGCTGTCGTTTAATTAACAGTGCCGTCAAAGTTCCCCAGCAAACTGCGCACCTTCTCCAGCGAGGGCCTCAGGGTTCTTGCACTTGGTTATAAACCTCTGGATAAAAACACAGACTTTAGGACCATTGAAAGGTAAGAATCCATCCTGCGTAAAAGACTTTCTAAAGTACAGTTTGTGTGTTGATGCAGCTGTTTGTCTGTCCACAGAGGGGAGGTGGAGAAGGACATGCAGTTTCTAGGCCTGCTGATGATGAAGAACCTGGTGAAGCCGGAGAGTCCCGTGGTTATCAATATCCTGAGGAAAGCATGCATTCGCAGCATCATGGTCACTGGTGAGATCCTGTTTTTTTTATGAAGGCAATAAAGTCTAGACGTATCTAGCGCTGAGGTAAAAAATAAGAAAATGTAATAAAATGAAAATAAATGCACCCTGTCATTACAAGTTGCCTCATGATTCTTTGGTCTGTATTCATAAAGGGGACAACATTCTAACAGCAGTTAATGTAGCAAAGAGCTGCGGGATGGTGGGGTCTGATGAGAAAGTCATATTTGTTAATGCCACTCCCCACACCACACGGGCCATGCCCACCCTGAAGTTCAGCTTGGAAGACACTCAGAGCTCTGTGGAAGTCATCACTCAGGTTGGTCCTGCTGCTTTCAACCCTGTTTGTTCGCTGTTAATTATTACGGCAGCCTGACTGGGAAACGTAGTGCTTTTTAAGCTGAACCATCAGTAGTGATGTGGTCCCGCTGGCATCAGATAAAGCTATAGATGCTCCGTGTCTCCTCAGGGCCTGTATCAGGGTAGTTTTGTCTACCGGCTGGCTATTAATGGCAAGTCCTTTGCTGCCCTGTGTGACCACTTCCCTGAACATCTGCCAAAGGTAATGTGACTTGTTTAATCGTAGTAGAATGTCCTATTCACCAGCAGCTGTGGATTAGGGACTGGGACAGAGGCATCAGATCACCTTTCCTCATGATTGTGGCGTCATTTCAGGTCTTGATGCGAGCCACAATATTTGCACGCATGGCCCCCGACCAGAAAACCCAGCTGGTGAAGGAGCTGCAAAAGCTGAAGTGAGTTTAAACAAATAATACTCAAATGTGTGTGGATGTATGCGTCCTGTATTATGTCACTGCTGGGAAGCAGGGAGTGGCTGCTGAGATAACAATGGGATCTTAATTCCCCCCTCTCCGTCCTTGCAGCTACCGCGTGGGCATGTGTGGGGACGGGGCCAACGACTGCGGGGCCCTCAGAGCCGCTGATGTTGGGGTGTCGCTGTCTGAGGCCGAGGCGTCGGTGGCTTCTCCTTTCACCTCCAACACCCAAAACATCAGCTGCGTGCCGCTGCTCATCAGGTGACATATGGATGGTTAGCGTCCAAAGAGCAGCAGAAGAAGGCGGAAGGCTTAATAGCGTTTATTTAACCTCCGTCTGTGCAGGGAGGGCCGGTGTTCTCTAGTTACCTCCTTCAGTCTCTTCAGGTACATGGCCATGTACAGCTTCATCCAGTTCTGCTCTGTCCTCATCCTCTACTCTGTGAGTAACTGCTCAATATATTTATCGGTACTTGTCTACCAGAGCGGGATTACTGGCTACTCATGTTCACTGTCTTTTTTTTTTTACAATTATCATCATATCATAACATCCGACACTTTCTGTGCGCGTGCAGGTGAATACGGCTGTCGCTGACCTACAGTTCCTGTTCTGTGACATTGCTCTGGTGACTGTGCTGGCCATCGTGATGGGAAGAGGAGGCCCCAGTGATGAGCTGTATCCGTGCAGACCCCCAGCCAGCCTACTGGCCCTGCCCGTCCTGGGTAGCCTGTTTCTTCACACCTGTGTGGTGATCCTGGGTCAGCTCTCTGCGCTCTTCATCACCATGTCACAGGACTGGTCAGTGCATCTGTGGGGAGAGACTAGACTTTTACAATGATGGTTTAACTTCTAGCGTCTTTTTTCCACTGTTAAACCTGGTTTTCTGCCTCGTCCTCTGTAGGTATATTCCAGTCAATTCGACTGTGTTCGGAGCTGCCAATCTGCCCAATATGGGGAACACTGCTGTGTTTGACTTGTCAGGTTTCCAGTATATCATCATGGCTGTGGTGGTCACCAAGGGCTACCCTCACAAGAAACCCCTGTACTACAATGGTAAGCTGTTAGAAGTGTTGAAGATGAACTATGCTTTAGAGTTTGAAATATGATACACAGATAAATTATAAACAATACAAAGAGAACTTAGATTTCAACTTTTTTCCCAGTGATTTTCCTCAGTCTGCTGCTCGCCCTCTTTGGCATCATGATTTGGCTGGTTGTGTACCCTGGCTCGGCGGTTTGCAGAGTATTTCAATTGTACAATTACACCGACATGAATTTTAAATTGCTGCTCATCGCCCTGGCTGGTCTCAACTTCATAATTAGCTTTTTTGTCGAGGTAAGTGTCGATTCTTCTGTTCTTCATAGAACAGAACCAGCTGTGCTTTTTATTAGACCAAGTCAAAATCTTTGTTGTTCATTTCCCTGCCTTCCAGACGTTGTTACCTGTATTTTTCCAGGTGCTGATAGACCTGGGTATCTTAAACTGTCTTCGGCTGCTGCGTGGGAGGCGCCCGTCGAAGAAACTATACAAACGCCTGCACACCTCTCTGTGTGACTCGCCCTCATGGCCGCCTCTCAATCAAACCCTGTCCCCCACAGAAAATACAGTCCTGTCCATGAGGTAGCGTCTGCCCCTCCTGTGTTGGACACAGTGGATGTCTGAGCCACATGCAACACGAATCATGTTTACCTCTAAATTAAAACTATTTTTATGTAATTATAGTGTTTTTAAAAATGTTGCCATGTTAGTGTGAACATTGTCACACTGCTCTGGTGGGTTTGTACGCTTTAACTACACAAAGGCTCAGTTCAACCAAATCATCATTCCAGTTTCTCTTGGTTCTGGTTTTGTTTTTAGTTAGAAAAAAAACAGAAGATTTTTTTGGTGCAATATAACATGTATTTATGCCACTTATTGGCTTTTTTGGAAGCAGCTCATTCCAGAAGCGGTTGCCTCCTTCACGCTGTACATTACCTCTACTGTTTTATTATTTATTTAGCAACCTGTTAAACAGAGCTCTCATCACTTTCATGGGTTACATTGTACACTGCTTTGCACTTTCAGTGTTACAGTATTTACAGTCTGCCCAACATCGCAGAGTTTTGCACATGCCTTAAACGCTTCATTGTATATGTCATCTTAATCTTGTGTAGCATTTGTGGATCAGTCAGTGTTTCAACCAAACCTCATTCTGATGAATGTAAGTGTAAAATGATGACCACATATCACCTTTGCAAACTGTTTTATTAAATCAGTATTTACAGGCAGTTTGTGTTCTCACTCGGGACTCAGCTACACCTGTCTGCCTCCTGCTCTGCTGCTGGATTTCCTGAAAAAAAATCTCTTACCAGTATTTAGGATTTCTCCTTAAATAATGTAACTTGAATTAAAGTATTAAATCAATAACCAGGAAATAAAGATGTGATTACAGGAGGCACAAGCTGAAGAAACCATTTAAAGGAACTGTTCTACTACTGATGTGCACCACTGAATATGGCTTTGAGATCTCCAGACAAATATAAACGAACATTTATTGGGCACAGTGGACAGCCAGGTAGTTGCTACCTCTCAACAGTTTCTCTAATGTCTTGATCATTGGTTATTAAACCAAAGCATCATGTTACAGTTTCGCATTGATCAAGAACCTTCTGCTCATTGTCATAGCTACATTTACCTTCATGCTGTGTAAAGCGCCTTTTCCATCGACCAGCATGTGCCATCCTAAAGTAAATTATAGACGATTGCTGTCTGGGCAATGAAACCTGTTGCAAAAATACAATCTTAGTTCATTTCATTCATTCAGTCTCGCTCCCTTACACCTGAGTTTCTACCTACTATATTTCAATAAAGGACATTAACAACCTGCACACTGTTGCCATGGTCAGGATATGGAGAAACCTTGAAATACAGCAGTAAATTTATTTCCCTGTCTCACCACGTTAAGTTTAGCATGATCTTCAAATAAATGCATCTGACTTTTGACTTTATTTTAAATGAGCTTTTGGTTCATTTTAAAATACTGCTCTGACATCTTATAAAAAAAGGCAGAAGAGCTACTTAAAAACAATCACGGAAGAGGCTCCTTGTCTTTTTTTTGCCTTTACATTTAAATAGAAATAACGACATGAAGGTCTAAGGAAGACATTGGAAAGTTATCATTGAAATACAGAAAAAAGTAAACAACCTGAAACACATGATTACCCTCTGTTTTTAAAACAAACTAATGGCAAGTTATTATGGGAGTACTGACAATACTAACAGCTTAGTTACCTGTTACCAGTACTCAGCATTAGTGGCGAGTACTAAAGGTGTGAGCTCAGTACTAGTTGTGCAACTGCAGCTGAGGCTGCTCATATTGAATGGCAGAATGTAGCATTATTTTTAAAAAGAACTAAAGCTTGAAAATGTCAGTATTTCCTATTTTGTTTCAGATGTTAACTTTATTAAAAAAAACATTTAATGCTGTTGTAATTAACAGCTGCTTGATAACATACAGTATGAGTGTGAAGTTTGTCCTTTCAAAGCATCCCTAGGATAAATATTGAAGCAAAGCAAGAAAAACAAAAAGGATAAAATTTAGTGACCCAACATCTAAAATTAAAAATATAAAAAAGGTGAAAGAAGTGATGTCTGGTATTATTGCTGGGAAAGGCTGCACAAGTACCAGCTCATCTCTATTTGCTATGGCTTGCCACTTCTTTCCCACTCTCCGCCATCCTTGGTTCAAGTCTATGCTTTCGTCTTACAGGCGTTCTGAGATAGAGCCGCTGGGGACTGAATGAAGCGAGATGGGGGTCAGGTGTCTCTTAAAGGGATCATCACAGTGAGTCCATAAGTTGTCCATAATCACAGTGTCAAACAGACAGGACTGGGGAGAGAAAAGAGCACATCTGACTTCTTCCTGGAGTTCCTTACTCATCGACAGTTCCACAAGGCTACTGGCAGAAGAGTTGAGCAGCAGTATCAAAATGAAACTGGAGAAAAAGTTTAAAGAAGACAGTGGTGTCTTTTCTCTCCGAAAGCCATTGATCTCTCTTCTCTCAATGGCCAGATGGGCTCAGGGCCAACTTATCTGTGCTGTCGGAACCCTTGGGTGCCATCTGGACCAGCTGGCTGCCGAACAGTGTGATTGTTTGATCGGGTGTCCTCTGACGACATTGTAGAGTTATTGCGTAGAGACCTACAGGAAAGAGAGGAAACCAAAATTAGAGCGGTGCCTTTTCATATGCCAGTTGCAGTAGATGGAAACTACTTTCAACGTATTTACAGCGGGCATGTTTAAGCTGCATTCTTGCTTTCAAAGGGTGTTCTTTCTCTTAGAGGGGTCTTTGGGGATCCTGTCCTAATTATAGGAGTCACACATAACATAGTGTTCTGGTCATTTTTGCTGGCACAATACATCACGGGACAAATCCAAAAGAACATGTCTATGCTTATTTAGCATTAAAGGTTTTGCAAGTATGCAACAGTAAACCATTTATAATTAGTTTTAACATTTGAAAGCAATATGTCTGTGCCAGCTGTAGCTTCATTTGAATGAAAACCAAATATAAAAAGTTTTCTGGTCGGGAACCATGTGTGCAAACCAAAAGTAACAGCAGCGGGGGCAGCAGAGGTTCTTACAAACCCACTATAAGTAGGTTCCTAACATTTGTCTGGGATTCAGGAAGTAGTCCTTTTTAGCATCTGCTTTGCCATAGTGGCAAACCAGCCATATACATATGTTATGTAAGGACATACATTTAATGCTTGCAGCTGTGGCAACTATTTTTTTACATTTCAATTATGCAATGATTGTCACTTTCAAAAAGCAATGATTGTGACTTAAACAGCCAATGCTGCCAAAATTCAGGTACACAGGGGCAAATAATGCTAACTCATTTGCTGTGTGTGTTTGGCAAATAATTAGCTTATGAAAAAAAAAACACCCAAGGGAGGATTGATGGGAGTAAACCACTCTTAACTGTCAATATTTGTGATTACCTATCAGTGTTGGGTTTGTCCTGAGGCGTCTCGTCGGGGCAGGCACTTCCCAGGATTCTCTTTCTGGCCTCTGCATATTCTGCCTCACGCTGAGCCAGAGATTTGACCTGTGGTGTAGGTCTGTTCTGACTCATGGATGATCCTAATGAACCATTGCTGGCTGGGCGCTTCAAAATGCGTATCTGAGGTGGTGGTGCTGCTGGTAGAGAGTCGTCCTGTATCACCATGGCTGTCCTCAATGGGGATCGTGTAGAATTGTTACTAGACTCCCTAAAAGAAAGACAATTAGAAACGGCTTTTACCTTACAAAAAGGCACAGTGCTAACAATAGTAACAATAAATGAGTTGTACAATATGCCTTAACCTCTTTTTTTGATTAGTAAAATAGTTAAAATGTACAATTTAAGTGGTTGAAGTCCACTACTAACTAACTGGATTATTCAAATCGCACATTAATAGCAAACGGTAAACCGGTTGTATGAGTAAATGAGAGGCTCGTAAAAAGGCCTTACCTTTCTTTCTGGCTGATTCTTAGTTTCTCCTCTAACCGCTTGTCCATTTCCTGTAACAAAAATACTAGTGAATTTTTAATCCTGCAAACAAACATTATACCCAGTGATTTAGGATAAAAAGTAGAGTACAGCAGCTATTAAGCAAGTGGGAAAGTAGATGGGAAACAGGATTCAGTTACAATCTATTTATACATGTGTGGGGCAGCTGCCAAGTCATAACAGTGTGTGCTCAGCCAGCTAACATTAGCAGCCTGATGTTGCCAGCAAAAATGACACTCATTTTTGATTGCCCTGTATTCCAACAAATCACAATTCAAGATATAAAAGCGCCCCTAATTCCAACCAGACTCGCTGCCAATGTTATGACACAGCTTTCCCTATGAGCCAGACACCGATTCTCGAGCTGGCGACGATCTGTTCAACTACCGCGATGGTGGCTAATGTTACGAACATGTTATAACAGCTTTGGCGACTTCAACTAACCTGCTACCGGACCATTAGCTGACAGCATGACCGGAAATGTTCAGTAATATTTAACGCCAGGACCTGTGAACTAACAGGAAACTACCAAATTATTCCAACGAGCTAACATATAGCTAACGACATCAACAACATCAATTTCAACTGGTTACTACAAGTGCAGTCTTTAAAAGTTTGGTACTCGGCCTACACCTGATTATATAAACATTTTGACCATTCAAAATACTTAATGTTACCGTTAAGTGTAGATTACAAGATAGTAGCATGGAATAGTGTGAGCTTATGTTTAGCCTAATTTACTAAAATAAAATGTGTTTACGTGATAACAACTACGTTGAAAACGTGAGACGAAAGTGGTTCGTGAAGGGAACTTAACGCTAATCGTCTTGCACCATGTGTAGACATGAGACGATGCGTAGGGGAAGGTTTAACTGACAGGTATTCGACTTCAACAATGCTACGGCTATCTTAGCATTAGCTCATGTCATTTAAACAGCGAGTAATCTAATTCGATGGGTTTAGCTCGCTTTAATTGGCTGTCCATTCTTGGATAGACAACATAACAACGTAATGTCCCACATCTTAGCGCTTAAATCGCGTGTGAAACCAGTCTCGCTACTTAATGTTAGCTCGTTAAGTTTCTTAAAGCTAGCGTTCGCGTTAGCCACATTGTTGGCCCGTGGGAGTAAAAAAAAATCTTGCGAGAACTACTACAAACTTTAATCTACATAAAGCAAAGCTACCAAAACATTTTGGCCTTTAGTGTGGACATACACGGAGTGTTTAATTATTTACCCCACTATCAACAGCTTCCTCCCAACTTTCGGCGACCTCTTCATCCATGTTTCATTTTGCTCAGACACGCCGCGGTGCTGGCCGAACCGAGTTCGACCGAGTTGCTTCAGACTCCGCCCCCCTCTGTTTCTGACGTCATCAACGTCTAATTCCAGAGGGGGGCAGGGGTGCCACC
This sequence comes from Betta splendens, assembly GCF_900634795.4. Taxonomy (NCBI): domain Eukaryota; kingdom Metazoa; phylum Chordata; class Actinopteri; order Anabantiformes; family Osphronemidae; genus Betta; species Betta splendens. The sequence goes on along the minus strand of NC_040887.2, from coordinate 11,054,386 downwards.
GGTCCCCATTAAAACCCCGCCAAGCGAAAATTATTGCTATAATAACATGATCTGACTTTTTAAAATAATGTTTTTGTCAATTTCCTGTGCACTGCAGTGTAGTAAAAGTGCAAAGAAAAGTAAAAAGTGCAATGTACCTTTTTAGCTATTAGCTAGCTGAAGCTACTACAGTTATATGTGTTAGTTTCCCTTTTGAGCACATGAGGGCAGTGTCGTTTATTTAACAGCCTGTGGAAACTTAGTTATAGTTCAGTTTCAGTGCTACAACTTACAGCCAATGTCAGTAACATGCTCACATATGCTTTATTGAATTCACAAATATATCAAATCTAATCAACTCAAATACACAACATAAACATTTTCTTGTACTTGATACCATTGCATCCCATTTTAATTTTGAATTTATATAATTATCTGTAGTTGAAAAATAATAATTTAGTCACACTTTAAAAACAGCTGAACTTATTGCTATTTGCCCTTCACATGTTTTATTACAAGTGTGATGTCAGATATAGCCAGAATGGCTATATTATTTATCTTTCATCTTGAACTCCATCATCCACATTTATGAACATAATATCCAGTAGCATATCCCATGATGTAGAGGATCACTAGTGCAGCCAATGCTCCTGCTGTCTTCACTGCTATTCCAGTTCTGCCCGTACACATTCTGTTGTAGATCCTGTCGAATATATCACACATAGAGTCCCAGTCAAAGACTATAATAGCCACAAAGATGTAACAGTTTATTAGTAAATAAATATATTTGTAATTTGTATATATTTGTAAATTTGTAAATATAATACTTTATAACATGAAAGCAACTATTTGTTTGCTGTTTAAATCAATATAATATATATATATACACCTCATTATACCCCTCTCATACTGTAAATCTAGATGTTTTAGATGACCCTTGGTAACTGATCAATGGCTCTTTTGTCTCACCTGATCATTATAGATTGTGTTGCTTCTACATTCATATTGATGTTGTCCTCATTCCAGCGAGCGTACGGCACAGTCTCTGGCTGACTGGAGTCCATGTGGGAAATTTGTCCTCTCCTCAAAGGTTTATCTGTTGGCAGAAATTACTGTTCACGCATGGTTTCACTGCTCAATCTCAAAATGTACACTTTGATCTTGCTTTGAATGAAGCCTTGTCCATCCTGCATTAATAAAAGAGGACACAACTGACAAGGAATAACTTCAGTGCAGTTTGATGATTGTTTTTGGAAGCAGATAAATCATGTCAGTAAAATATTTATACTTTGCAATGAGCCCAGGAGCATGCATGGCGCCCAAAGAAGAAAATTGTTTCTCACCTGTAAAATTTTGGAAATGGTCAACAGGCTTCGCTCTCCAGCACTTTTAAAGCCACAACTGACCTGCTTGGCTCTGCTTGATGTGGTAATCTTTGGTCATAGTTCATATGTTTAGTGACGTCAGTCCATCATAAATTCATTAGTTGTATTTCTCCTCAGTAATAAAAACAGTTTCAGACCTGAATTGTTCCGGCCCCTGGTTTTACCACATCCTGTGCACATAATAAAGTCTAAAACAAAAATGCTGATTGTTTCCTATACTGATAAGGACGTGTTCATTCTACAATACAAATAAGTAAATGTGTCTTTAAATGTAAATGAAAACATGAAAGTTGCATAAATATTTCCATCTTTTTGCTTCATCACAGGAAAATCTGTGGTGATTGGTTCTCATCACATCACTATTGACAGGCAGAAAAACCTACATGATATCTACCTGTGAATTAATATATACTAAAATAGCTTGTTAACATTATGCGTAGCAGATCATTTGTTGTATAATAATAACACACTGTTTAAACACAGCTAAAACCTATTTCTTAAAAACTTGTTTTAACCACATGGGTACCTGTGCTTTTGCTTAACAATTTTATTTTTTTATATACCTTGTTTCCCACCGGATGTTTTACAGAGGTTACCAGCCCGATAACACTTCCGGTAAGCCGTTTACCGCTGCGCGTAATTCAGGTTGGTATAGCTGTTCAGCTTAACTGTTTGCCCTTACTTTTCTTTTTTACTGTACCTTTGGTTTTATTACATCCACGTTTACAATCACATGTTTGACAGCTTTATATTCTGGAACAACTATTTCTTCTGTAATCGTTTCGTTAGAAGTTATTTAGCAACATTCGAGCATGCTAGTTAGCTAGCTAGCATTTGCAAGGCAATGTGTTAGCATTACGCCTGTCGTATAACAGGCTTTGGAGTAACACTATTAGAGCTTGAGGTTATACAGATCTTTACGTTTTGTCCGCCCCGCTAAAAACGAACACTGGCTACATGTATAATTATGTCAGTGTAATTGTGTTTACGTATTTATTAACTTTGCTTTAAGACTCTTGACACCATCTCGATTTCTTATTTTTTTGTATCTGTTTATGTTCATACTAAAGGTTTTCAGATCCTGAAACATAAGACAGTCTGAAAAAATACAAAAGTCTTCAATTTTAATTGCATTATTGAAACAAAAAGGTAATAATGAGCAGGCCAGTAGTTTCTGTCATATTTCGTATTTAGTATAAGATGCATGAAAACTAAAAAAAACAGCACATAGTTCATTAAAGTTAAATTGCACTGACTCACAATAACCCTGTGGTATGTATGGGATTTGTAGCAGACGGTGTAGAGTGGATGCTGATGGGGGACGAAAAAGACACTTGGAAAGTTAAAACTCTTGACGAAATCTTACTTGAGAAAAAGCGCAGAAGAGAACTAGAAGAGAGAACAGATCCCAAACGCCAGAAAAACGTAAAGTATCTTGTGTTGTTTCAGATAATAATAATAATAATAATAGAGCAATAAACTTTTTTTGTAAATATAACAGATTACAGTATATTTGATTTTGCTTGTTTTATCATGCACAGTTTCCACAGAGCCTTGTTCCACAGGCGGATGATCCGGAATCCAAACGAGACACTCTGGAGGAAGGAGAACTACAGGATCAAAGAATGGAAATAACAATTCGTAATTCCCCATACACAAGGGAAGATTCAACAGAGGACCGGTATTGTGAATAAAATATGTATTTAGTACTTGTACTACAAACATACATACTACGTATTTCAAGTAAAGTATAGTTCCACAGGAGAGCTAAATATGTATGTAATAGTTTTACTGCTTCTCAACTTACCTGAAGTATGCTGCAGTTTTACAGTCTTAAGTTTTCTTCATATGTCTGCAGGGGAGAAGAAGACGAATCACTAGCAATCAAACCTCCACAGCAAATAGCTAGGAAAGACAAATCTCACCACAGAAAAGAGGAGAAGAGAAAAGATAAAAGGCGTCATCGGAGTCACTCTACAGAGGGAGGTGAGTGCTATTTCATTACATTAGTACAAGCCTTAAATGTTGTATTTTTGGTGTCTTTCTGAATCTGCTTCAGAACCTGCTTTTTGCTTTTGTAACAGGAAAACTTACACGACCCAAAGAAAAAGAAAAAGAGCGAGAGAGTGATCGCAGGAAGCGTCAATGGGAAGAAGACAAAGCCAGACGTGACTGGGAGAGACAGAAACGAAGGGAACAGGCCAGAGCTCATTCACGCAGAGAGAGGTGAGCGTTGGCTCTACAGTGGCACTATATTACACTGTGTCACTAAATCTGTATTGTTTGTCAGAAATATTTCTTTTCAGAAATTTTATTGAAATCATTTTTTGTATGCATTTGTAGTGTTGATTGTGTTTTTGTAATTTTTGAAATTAAGGTTACAATGCAGTCTTGATTATAAATTAACAAGTTTGATTTAGACAAATTTTATAAACACAAACAAAAAATACAACAGACCATGACAAGATTGGGCTTTTGGTTTTCCGAACAGAACTCGAGGAAATTCTCCTGGGGTTTTTTGTTTTTTGGACAACAGGGACCGGCTGGAACAGCTGGAGCGTCAACGTGAGCGCGACAGAAAAATGCGCGAACAGCAGAAAGAGCAACGTGAGTTCAAGGATCGAGAAAGGAGAGCTGAGGAACGACGCAAAGAGCGAGGGTCTAGGAGAGAAGGTCTGTGAAGGACACACCTAGTGGACAAAGGGGTTTTTATTTTTTATTATGGATAGAGGTATACCTTTGTCTTCGTCCTGTCATCTAAATCCAGTTTTGTATTTCACACACAGACACAAGAACTTTGTTTTTTTTTTCTATCAATTTTGCGAATAATGTTTCAAAAATTCTGTGAAGTTGAATGTGTAGCAAGCAAATAAGAGAGCCCTCTGTTCACAGTGCTGTCCCACCACCGGATGCTACCTGATGAGTATGAAGAGAAGCCAAAACAAAGTCATCGCAGCCGCAGTCCCACACATGTTCCCCGAGACAGATCCGATCACACTGATCCACGGAGAAGTGCAAGTGAGTTTACTTTTACTTACTTTTTATTTTTTTTACAGTCTGTAGTCTGTAGAAAAGATCTGTATGTTTTGTTCTTGTTTCTAACCTTTAACTTTATTTCGTTTTTTGCTGATGTGGCTTTCAAAGAGATCCTTTACTTTAAATCAAACCCTGCTTTTTGTCTGCAGCATCGAAAGAAGAGAAATCTGACATAAAAGACCTGCTTGCAGATCTACAAGATATCAGTGACAGTGAAAGGAAGACCAGCACAGCAGAATCCTCCTTAGGTAATGGTGATCCAGTCCACTTCAAAAAGCTAGAAAACGGCCTGTGCAACGGCTAATTTGACTTCTAACTTTACTGCATACAACAAGTTAGTAGTTGTCCACTTATTGCTAGTAGGAGGCATGACCTGGAAAGAAAGTAGTCACCCAGTTGTGGTAGCTATTTACAAGAAAAACAGACTAGATCAGAAGTACTGCAGGAATTTACTAGATTTAACACACGGCCACAAGAACTAACATCAAGGACACTAAGGTATAAATTTCATTTCAATTTATCAACAAAGTTGTTTAAATAATTTCTCTTAATGTGTCTATGCTTTTTTACTTTTAGCGTCAGGCTCCGAAGAAGGGGAGGGGGATGATGCTGAAGAGGAGTCTAGCAGCCAGAGTGAGGGTGAAGAAGAAGAAGAGGAGGAGGCGGAGGAGGAGGAGGAGGAGGGAGAGTCTGTGTCGGGATCTGAGCAGAGTACAGGTAAAACTGTTGATGTGATCACTCTGTTATCATGACACTACTTATTGAGTGTCACAAATTTAGCAATGAGTTGTTGTTTTTTTCAGAAGACGTGAGCGAAGATGAACGGTCAGACGAATATGAAGAAGAGAGGGAAAATGGCAATCACATACCTGCAGGTGGGTGAACCAGTGAGTGCTCTAAGTACAGAATACATATAATACAGTGCTTCACTGGTTTCATTTCATTTACTCCACAGTCCCAGAGTCTCGTTTTGACAATGACTCAGAGGAGAGTGGTGAGGACATGGAGGAAGAGGAGGAGGAGGAAGAGGAGGAGGAAGAGGAAGCAGGTGAGGAAGACCCCACGCCTCACTCTCAGACTCACTCACGCACCCCCACTCCCGAAGGGAACTACGTCCCAGACTCTCCACCAATTTCACCTGTGGAGTTGAAGAAGGAGCTGCCTAAATATATGCCTGCTCTACAGGTCTGTACCAACATCCAAGTGCCTTACAAAAATAAACAAAGTATGTATTTTTAATCATACTGTGCAAGTTAGATATTGGTCATGGTGGTTATGTTCTTCAGGGTTGTCGCAGTGTTGAAGAGTTTCAATGTCTAAACCGAATAGAGGAGGGAACTTACGGTGTGGTGTATAGAGCCAAGGACAAAAAGACTGGTAAGAAACTAAATATGTTACTCAATTTGCCTTTATGACTCAGGTATAGTTGTTGATGACATAATCGGTACTGTTGCATGTCTGCAGATGAGATTGTGGCCTTGAAAAGACTGAAGATGGAGAAGGAGAAAGAGGGCTTTCCAATCACCTCCTTAAGAGAAATCAATACAATTCTAAAAGCCCAGCACCCAAACATCGTCACTGTGAGGGTGAGATAACTCAACTTAAAGAAAAACTTCACTGATCAAAACCACCCTGGGTAGCATTTAAGAATGAAGGGACACTCAGATTCCTCCATATTTTCTATACAGAGAAATTATCATTTAATCATTTATTCCTTTGAAAACTTTAAAGTTTTCCTTTAACTTTAAATGTTACATGAACATGGTATTACCATTTGTGTTTTAGGTAAATCTGAACTTTCCCTTTTCCTCACTATTAGGAAATTGTTGTTGGTAGCAACATGGACAAGATTTACATCGTGATGAATTATGTAGAACATGACCTTAAGAGTCTGATGGAAACCATGAAGCAGCCGTTCCTGCCAGGTAACATTGTGTAGCTTTGGTTCTTTTTTGTGTGTAAGTTAAATTGTGACAATCTGTAATGGGCTGAATTGTATAAGTAGTCTGGCGTTATTATAACAGGTATGTAATAGTAATAGTAATAATGAATTTTTTCTAATCAGGTGAGGTAAAGACTTTGATGATTCAGTTGCTTCGAGGTGTTCGACATCTCCACGACAACTGGATTCTACATCGAGATTTAAAGACATCCAATCTGCTGCTGAGCCACAAGGGAATCCTTAAGGTAAGCTATGTCAGAGGGGCTGAAAGGAGACTGCCAAACCATATATTTATATACAGTCTACTTTCTTTCTCGCTGATGATTATTGCTGTATAATAAAGTAAAGCTACTGTCTTTGAAAAGAGAGGTTTCTTTAACCCATCTTAAAGGTGGATACAATTCCTGCAGGCTAACATCAGTTGCATAAACAAGACACGATTACTAAAAGTCAACTATCATAATGTGCAAATAGCATTTTGTTTGTTTTGATTAAAGTTCCCTCAGGATAAAATCATGTGGCCTCACGTTCTTGTCTCCTGTTTGTACCTTATTCGGTAGATTGGAGATTTTGGTTTGGCCCGGGAATACGGTTCTCCCCTGAAACCGTACACTCCTGTAGTGGTGACCCTGTGGTACCGTTCACCAGACTTGCTTCTTGGAGCCAAGGTTAGAATTCAAGTTCACACTCGCCCCACATCGCAAGAGCAAATAACACACCAGCAGACATGTTTGTTACTGCAACTGGCTACTTTCCCCCCACTGGAAATATCTATATGCAGTCAGTTAGTTTCTGGCTCAGTTGCTCTATTTCTAAACACTAAATAATCCTGCATATGTTGGATTTGTGAGAAACATCAGTTGTGCTGCACATGATGCTTTATTTCCCCACAGTCAGTTGTGGCGCTGCAGGCACTTCCTCATGTCTGCACAGCGCCTTACCCTACATACATTTTGATGATCGTCTTGATTGATCGATTTACCCAAATACATATTTCCCAGAGAAGACAACATCTGTAAATCATTTGGTTTTAAATGAAATCGAACACCACAAAACGCTGTTTGAGTGTTTTACAACGTATGCCTCACAAAGCCAGACGGCAGAGTCCCAGCAGCCTGTCGCTACACATCCACTTTCACACACAAGACAAACTCAAACATAGAACTGTGCCAGGAGGACTGTCTACTTGATGTTTCTACAGACCGCGTTGTGTTTGTTCTTCTCTCCACAGGAGTACTCCACAGCTGTGGACATGTGGTCAGTGGGCTGTATATTTGGCGAGCTGTTAACCCAGAAGCCTCTCTTCCCTGGAAAATCTGAAATAGACCAAATTAACAAGATTTTCAAGGTAAATACCCTCGTGTGTATTCATAAAAAGAAGTAAATTCTCACCTTTAAAGGATGTATGTCAATGTGAAGCTTCGTAGTGTACCACAGGGTGGAGCTCTTGCTAAATGTCAATACAGCTGATGAAGTTATGAACCTGAGACGCACACCACAGTTAGCTGAATGATTTCCAGTAAATGATCTCTATAAAGCATGACAACAGTGTGGACTGATGTCACTCAGGCCTCCCGAACCACTCTACAGTGCTCACCAGTGATGAGCTAACATATTGAAATGTACTTAGCATTGGTCTAATGCCACGTCTGTGGCTAATGAGCCACTGCACCAAAGTGGGACTATCACATATCCTTCTCTCCTCACTCTAGCTGTACGTCTGCTGACTAATGTATTGTGTCTGTAGGATCTGGGTTCACCCAGCGAGAAGATCTGGCCCGGTTACAGCGAACTGCCCGCAGTGAAGAAGATGACTTTCACAGAGTATCCCTACAACAACCTGCGAAAGCGTTTTGGTGCGCTGCTTTCAGACCAAGGCTTTGACCTTATGAACAAGTACGTTTCTTAAAGCCCTGTTATTCTTTGTGATAAACAGAATTTTATGACCAGCAAGTGCTTAATGCCTAATAAAATGATCTAGGTGACTTTCAGTTTAATTACCATAATATGATATGTATTATGTCGCACCCATTAGCTTTTAATAAGTTTGTTTTTCATATATAGACCACACCTGTCTATAAGCAGCTGGTGTCCACGTTAAAACATGAGATATTTACCAAGAAAGACTTTCAATTACCTTATTTTCCAGGCTATAGAGCGCACCCGAATTTACGCCACACCCATTCAATTTTAATTAAAAAAAAAGGGTTAGGGTTAAGGTTTTTGTAACTTTTTTGACACGATTGTTTTGACTTTTTTTGAGCGCAGCATTTCCTGTGTGGTTTGTGCTTAGAATAAGTGAAATGTCTTTCCAATCTCTTTTAGCAAACTAGCTATTTATTTAAGGCAGAAAGAAGAATCTATCCATCCTCAGAAAGTCAATCACATATGGGTGAAAAATTAAAAGAGCTGTACTGTAACACCAGTAGCAAGAGCACGCTGAAGATTCTCAATTCTATCACTTAACAGTAGAAGGCAGCTTATATTCCAGGTATTATGGTACTTTGATTTTAGTCTGGTTTACAAATAGTCAAATTTAATGAATTAGGCTCACCAATATTTGATAGTAGTGTTTTCAGTCTGTTATTGATAAAACTCTTACATCAATGAAAGGCATTTCTGAACCATTATTATTGGTATGAATCAGTGTTCGACAATGGAAAGTGCTGTACTTGGATGAACACATTGATACTATCAAACTCTTTCCAGGGAGTTTTATTCCGTCAGTGCATTTGTGGCAAGCTGACCAAAAACATGACAACGGTAGCTGACTGGTAATTCATCAGCATGCCTCAGCACTGTCCCGTTCCATTCCCTTGTTCTGTTTCACACACACATGCACCATCAGGCTACACTACAGGGAAATGTTGAATCAAATGCACTTTTAATGTACACAGTTTTTGTTTCATGTCTTGCACGATTGTTATTCTTTTATTAGCAGACAGTTCACAGGTCATCTATCCCCACAGTCTTACACCTGTAAACGACAAAGCTGTACTACGTCGTCTCATAACTACACAGGCTGGTAACAGCAGCCTCACGGATCGTGTGTCAGTGTAGACAGTGTAGCCCTTGGCCAGCTCCCTGAGAACAGTCAGCTGTTTACCCATACACAGCGTCGGACTGCTTGAGGTCAACGAAGTTTGCAGTTTGGAATGCGCCAGACAGAGCAGTGTAGTGAAAATTTAAAGGTGTAGAGGCAGTTAGGCCTCACAAAGCTGTTTGTCAAAAGGGGGGGAAAGCTAAGCAGGGGCTGCAGGAAGTCATTGATGACTTTGATCTTACTGCCTCTGGCTTTCTCCCGAATCATACAATTAACTTCTATTCAGGATACTCCTGTGCAGAAATTACTAATGAGCGAAACACTAACTGGGCCTTAGTGTCAGTATTGGTTCCATATGTTAATAAGCTGTATACCTCTCTAAAAGAAGCACATTGAACAGAACCACCATGTGGGACACAAACATCCGACTCCTCAGTCTGCTGGAGCCTGCATAGAAATCATCCTCAATTGTTTTCTTTTGTCAGCTCTGGTTGGACCTCAGTCTGCTTTGAGAGAATGTTTCAGTGTGTGTCTGAAGGGCCTGTGTTGTGTGTCCATTGTCATCTCTTAACGCCTTGTGCTGTACATGTCCTCATTTTACATGGTGCTCGTGGTAGTGCTGCAGGCTTTTTGTTCAGATTTACTGCTTGATGTTCTAGCTTGCTCTTTCCAGCTCTAACTTTTACCTTGTGTGTTTCATTGTTGTTTTCATGGTTAATTTAACATCTGGCCTGAGGCACAGCAGTTGAAAATCAGCTTTTCATTTAAAACTGGCGTATTTAACTCATTTTGATTAATGTGTGTTTTCGCTTTGCTTTATTGGGTCTGTCTCAGACAATGACGCCTTCAATGAAGCCCCTTTTGGTTTTCTAATTGGGAAAACAGCCGTCAATGAGCAAAAGAGCAGACTCGACTTAAATTGCTGTAGCATAAAATAAAAGCAGCCTGTCAGGGGTCTAGAACCAGCTTGTATTTATTATGTTTTCGGTGAGCCTGGTTGTCTCACACGTCTCTAAAGCGTTTTAGCGTCTGTTTTCTAGGTTCCTGACTTACTGCCCCAGTAAGAGGATTATAGCGGACGAGGCGCTCAAGCATGAGTACTTCAGAGAGACACCTCTACCCATTGACCCGTCCATGTTCCCCACCTGGCCAGCCAAGAGCGAGCAACAGAGGGTGAAAAGAGGCACCAGCCCTCGTCCACCCGAGGGAGGCCTGGGCTACAGTCAGCTGGTAAGGACATGAAGCTCCGCTTTCTCTGTTCCATACAGCTACCAGGCCCTGTGTTAAACACATTACAGACCCACAGGCTTCTGCTTTATGTCCATGTATTTCCTCCTCATGTTTTCCATGGTGAGCATCCTTTAGATAATGTGTTCAGCAGTGCTGTTTTTTTTTCTTAATAGAACCTGCATTTAGTATCTTCACTTCAGAACAAATTAGACCATTTTATTGCCATTTTCAATATGATATAGATTACAGTTTTAAGTAAAGTTATTATAAATCTTTTATGGTTCTGTATGAGATTATAGTGATTGGAGTGTGAGGCTGGAGGAACTAATTTCTCTTTCTACAATCTTTTTAGGGTGGTGATGATGATCTCAAGGACACAGGCTTTCATCTGACGACCAGCAATCTGGGAGCGTCTGCAGTCGGTCCAGGATTTAGCCTCAAGTTCTGATCCTGAACCTGCAGAATGCTAATGAGCAGCAAGTTCTTGGACTTTGTTTTTTTCCTTCGATCGATATCTGATCAGTTATAACAGCTACCAGCTAATCAGGACTGTCTGCAACACTGGTGGCTTGAACATTAACTGTTGGGATTTTCTGTTTCACACATTCAGATGTGGCTATTTTAGCTCTTTAAAGAAGCAACACTACTACAGATCTGTTAGTGTGGCTCACATGTTTGACTTTTATTTTCTCTTTTAAATGTCATAAGGGAGGAAGAGATTTTATAAGCAGGTATTTCCTGGCTGCCCAAGCTACTGTATAATGATGCCGCATTGGTTGTGTTTTCCATTCAGCATAATGTTAGAAATTCACTTAAGACTCTCAGCCATAAGAGGGAGGGAGAGAGGGAGGGGGGAGTTTTTGCTAGAAATAAAGTTTGAAGCTTTGTTTTGTCTGCCTTCATCCCTATTTTTATAAACTCTGTCCAAGTTATGCAAAAACCAAGCCAGACTGCCAGAGGAGAAAACTTAAGGGAAGCAGGACCCACACGCACAAAAAAAAACAACAACTGCTTGAACACAACCCTCATCCAAGCGGTGATGTCATTCTCTGTGCTACACTTTTTTTTCGGTGAAAAAGCTTTTTGTTTTTAAGTTACTTTGCAACCTTTTGACTTTTGAGGCGAAGAATAACAAACAGTACAGTTTCACTCCCTGCAAGACCACTTCCTGCTTTTACTGGCGTAGACGGAGAGAACCCCACTTGTCTTGGGACGTCTCGAGCCAGCTAAATGGAAATGTTCATTAATCAGTTTTATCTATCCCCTGCCCCTACCAGAGCCCTGCTGCAGATTATTACACCTGATGTGTTGAAAAAGCTTGGAAGCGGAGCTGCAAGTGGAACTGACTGCTCAGTCTCGGGAGACAGGCTGCTGGCTTCATCGCGGGCCTAGTAAAGTAAGCTAGACGTCTGAGGTGTTCCATATGTGGTTTAAGATCCAAATAGCTCCAAAGGCTGTAGACAACATTGCTTATTCTGGCTTTAGTGGCTTAGTTTGATCAGTGTATAAATTATTCAAATGGCATGCGAGGCTGCAACCTTTTCATGTCCCTATAAAGAAACTCGGTGGCGACGTTGATTTTTCTTGGATGACTTATTTTCCATGGGACCAATTGGAGTTTGTGAAGTGCAACAGAGAATTCTCCAACTGTGCAAATAGATTTTGAATCTAATTAGTCCCCGTTGTTCTGGCGGTGCCCCAGCAGCCCCTGGGTGGCCTTGGATCACTGTCCAGACATTTTAAGCAGGAGAGTGGATGATTCCAGAGTAGAGAAACAGCTGATGAGGCCTGCAAGGATTTTTCATCCCTAAATAAAACGTAGCTTCACCAAAAAAAAAAAAAAACAGCTTCACACCGTTTTCACAAAAATACAACTTGTGTGAGGTTTATTATTTGCAAACACGGAATCTGACTTGACTGAGTGTGGAGGATACAGGGAGACGTTTGGAACAAACAGAAATATGTGCCATAGTGAACGAGGTCTCCTGGTGAGCGCCTGTGTCCTGTTCAGTGTGCACAGGAGGCGGCCGGGCCTTTAGAAGCGCACGCGCACCCTCCACGAGTAGTTGGTGAGAACTTTGTCCTTCTTCTTCACCACGCAGGTGTATGTGCCTTCGTTGATGGCGTTGGCCACCAGAGTGATGTGGTCGCCTTTCAAGGAGATGTAGTTCGGCTGCGACGTCTCCAGCAGCTCTCCGTCCTTGTACCAGCTGGAGCGGGACAGGGGTGAAAGTATAAAGCGCTGGCGCTGCAGCAGATGGAGCCGATATCGGAGCTGGATACTCACTGGACTTTGCCTTTCCTGGATGCTATTTTCTTGCCACAGCGAAAAGTGAGCGTCTTGCCCTCAACAACCAGCTTGTGCTTGGTCCTCGGGGGAGTCGGGGTGGGAGCCGCAGTGGGGAAAGGAAACTCTGAAAAGAATTGAGGAGCAATTTTTCACACATACTCAAAATATTTCATGCAGTTGTCTTATTTCCTGACCACGCAATCACCTAAGGCACCGTGGGATACGTCCTATTTATTTTAGTGTATTGCCTAACCTGGACTTGTCACTCTTTCCTTCACAGAAACCCATTAGTCTAAGTTTTTGATGCGAACCTCGTTACATCACCGGTGGCGTGCACATCTTATCAGTGTAATCTCTCCCATCTGGGCTCTGATAAATACAGCGGGACGCCCCGTGATCAGATTCTGCTCAGAAAACAGCCCTCCTCGTTAATGTCACAAAAATCCAAATTGACCTTGTGTGTCTCTAACCCTCAAGCCACAGTCTGAAATTCCAGCGGTTTGGACTCGCTCAGGAATTTTCCACAGCCGTACAGTGTCTCCCAATCAACAATGAGGAACAGATTACTGGGAGCCAGGAGTCGTATCCTCTTGCCTCTCTCCACGCTGTCCCCTGTTGCTGACAACAGTCTCTGAAAGCCACAACAATCTCTGGGCCGGGACGGTTAAACGAAGCCAAGTCCTGTTGTGCAACAGGACAGCTCTGAAAGACCAGCACATAAACCGAAGCGGCCGAGGCGATATCAGCTGGTGGTGTAGAGGTACCTGCTCTGCCCTGGCGCTGTCTGGACACTGTTATTCTGCACTAATTTTCCCAGAGGCGCGTGTGAGCTCCCTTCAAATGAGATTCTTGAAAACCCCCATCACAGATCTGCACGGCTGGAGCCGTTGGCTCCCGTTGCTCCATTGGCAAACGGTTCACAGCAGCTCCCAGCGCTGCTCAACTGGGATAAAGCCCCTTTCTTGATTTTTTTTTTTTTCCCGCTGGACTGCTGCTGCTGCTGCTTTCTGTTACTTGCTGCTGCTGCTGTTGTGTCTTACCGTAACAGAAATCGCAGCTGGAGGGGCAGTGCTTCTGCATCAGCCTCCGCTTGCTGTCGCAATAACCTTTCCGAGCCCAGGCCGAACAGATAAATAACCGGTCCAAACACCCTGGAGGAGAGGAGGAGATGGAGTGAGGAGGAGGATCAGACGGCAGCAGGACTTGGATCCCCAGCCTGCTTTTGCTTCCAGTGAAAATGACTCACTATAATACACACTAATGGTGACTCATGACTAGTTTATACAGTAATTATTTATGCCACGTTGGCTTTCTGTGTCAGTCGTCAAAGGCAAACACTGCGGTCTAGACTTTGGTTGGTTCCGACCAAAACCCGGATCCCATGTTTTTACTGATGACTTACAAGTGTATCTAGATGAATTCTTCTAATGTCGGGATCGGACTGTCTGACTGACGTTTTTCATCTTTTCATCCTCAGATGTCAGATTAAGCCACTGTTTAAAGCCTGAAAGTCTAGGTCTGACTTACAGACGTGGCAGAGCCTATGGCAGATGTCTTACTGCATTAGCAGGTTCGAAGGTGAACCTTTCGTTCAGAACCGGCCGTCACATCTCTTGTTTGGATCCCGGCGCCGACCTACCGTAGAGGCGGTGCACCCCCCACACCTCGTCCTGCGTGATCAGCTTGCGCCCCGTCAGCGTGGCGTTCAGGTGCATTATCGCTTTGGGGTCCATGGAGTGCATGAGCCCCAGGACGTGGCCGATCTCGTGCGTTGCCACGTGGACGAGGTCCGTGAGCCAAACACCTGCGGCAGAGACGCGGTTAACGACTAACGACTGCAGCATCCATCACCCCACCGCTTGCACGGCAGCGCTCTCATCACACACACACACACACACACCACGCAGCCGCGCACCTTTCTTCCAGCTGAAGCGCATGTTTCCAAGAACCCAGTACTCGTGGTCGTCGAAGTGGATCTCGCCCGTCGGCGGGAAGAAGGCGTGGGCCAGTTCCCCCGTGATGCCGTCGAAACAATGGTGCAACTGGGACTGCAGGCAGTCTGTGTGGTTGACGGGGTAGAAGCCTGCCAAGACAGGAAGAGACTCATACCTCAGCGCTGAGGAGGGAAACCCTCATTCTGTTATTTCTGGTTTGTGTAGACTGCAACAGGGGAGCGATAAATTACAAAAGACAGGGCTTTTTCTTCAGCCTTCACCCGGAGGCATGGCAACCGATGCGTTCACTGTCACAGGGAATTTACGCAGGCCCCTGGAGTTTGCACCCAAGGGGGGAGATAAAACACAATCTAGCCTGCTTCCCTGTCCGTCCGCATGTATGGAAGTTGTTAAATCGCTTTTTCCTCCTCATTTAGATAATGAATCATGCAGGATAAAGGCCGGGTAATATAGTTGCGGCAGCGTGATTTAATGGGTTTGGAGGCGAGGACGCTGCAGCGATGACAGCACGGAAAATCAAGCGGAGGAGCCGTGAGTCAGGGAACATGTGCGGAGGCCCCGGGGGCACCCACCGATCTTGATGTCGGCCTCCTGCTCCGCTGGCACCTCCCTGAAGGTGAACGGCGAGACGTCGCTCCACATGCCGAAGGCCCTGGCGAAGCCGCGGCGCGTGTCGCTGGCGTTGATCAGGTTGGTCGGGTACGAGAGCAACCTGCTCAGAAAGCACACCGGTAATGCATTCCTCAGCGCACGCAGCCGCCAAGAAGCAATGGCTACTGTTCAGACAGACTCCACTCCCACAGGCGCTGCGCGCACAGCCCCGTTACTGAGACTTGATATGCTCTTAATTTTAGCTGGGATTCGACTTTTGTGTGCGTTCTTAATGAACAGCAGATGATGGGGTGAGAAGCCGGCTTTTGAACCGTCCTCCTGAACGGAGGAGGACCTGCGAACACGTACTTGTAGGTCAGCTTGAACTTGTCCCATTTGAGCTGCTCCGGGGTCAGCGTGTAGCGCTTGTTTCTGGACAGGTGCAGCACCTGGGTCCGGGCCTCTTTGCGGATCCCAATGAGCAACGCAGTGGTGTAAGCTTCTTCCTTGGACAAAGAAAGACCTTTAATTAATCAGAGGAGTGGGTTGGATTGGGCACGGAAACCTGGGGCTTGATAAATGAAGCGCTCGCTTATAAAATGTGATGACACACACACACACACACACACACACACACACACACACACACACACAGGCTGAGCGTCAGCAACTTGAAATGTTCACACCTGGAGTTTGAGCGACCTTTGTGGAAGCTGAAAATGAATTCTAGTTGTGCCCTTTCTCCATAATGACGTTCACCAGGATGGGATTAATAGTGATAAAAGCGGAGAGGACAGAGGTTTGTAGACCACCTTTGCTCCTTTAACACACACTCACACCAGGAAAAACCTCAATGACCCTCAAGGTGTTTCCAGGAGTAACAGTAGAACCACAGATGCTTCTTGGTTGCGATTTGGATTGGAGTCCTAACTTCCAGTTCTCGTCTTTACTTTTAGAAGGTACCTGCCGTTACTCAGGTACCTTGAGTCCTGGGTCAGGTTTCATCGTCCTGAAATGAGGCAAGAGGGTCTTAAATATTAGTCTTATTATGGTAAAAGCAGTCTCTGACCCTCTCACCTTCTGTTTTACACATGGCCAAACATTTCCAAAAAGGAAGCTGTACCCGGTGAAGCATGATTGTAGTTCTAAAAGGGGAAAGGGGAATGAGTCTCTGCTTAAAGCTGTGCAGTCTGCACTCCAGACTAATGAAGCTGGAGGGGGGTCTCACGTCGTATTCTACGCCCTATCCTCTGGTTCCTGTTCCTGCTTCACCCAGGCAGGACAAACAGATGCAGCGCAGGCCATAAAACGCAGGGCTGGAACTCACGTGCAAAAGCGACATCCTCTGCATCCCAAACTAACTGATTAAGGCATTATTTGTTCTGGCAGCGCACAAAGCCGTCGCCTTCAGTCACTAAGGGATGTTTTCCTCACCAGTGAATGACATTAAGTGTCGGCTCAGGCGCTGTATCGCAGTGGGTGGGAGGCAGCGGGCGAGGTTTATCCAGTTCACTGAAGATACGAGTGCACAGGGAGCAGTTCCATGTGTTCTCACGAAAGCTATGCACCGAATTCAAATAACATCCGGACATTTTCATGGCTAAGCTATAAAAATGAGAAATTAATAGGTTTAAAAGCAAATCAGAGAAATGAAATGAATAGAGTGGACAGTAGATTCTCAATAACGGTAAAATCTACTTAACAGCAACACTGAAAGTAAAAACGGTTATTAATAGGCTACTTTAAAACTCATTACACTGTTTTATTGGGTGTTCCTTGTGACTACTGGAAACCTTTAAACACTATAACCATATTTTGCTGACTGTCCCTTTTATCAACCCATGAGCCAGGCACCACCACCTATCACTTCATTTCCGTTGCACTTGCAACTGTGTGACTGTTATGTGTGTGCCCAATAGAAAAGCGGTTTTCGGTCATTAAACTCATTTCTATTGATGGTATTTCCACGGTGCAGCTTGACAGAAACACAAAGCAAACACACGCAAAGGATGAAGCTCGGTCCGACGTTACTCCCACACTACAAAGCGGACGGTACATTGGATTGCGCTCACTCGCGTGTTTCGTGATGGGCTCACAGCATACCTCGGACCTCCGGGAGGGCAACGCTGCGCTTTGATGCATCCCTGCGAACAGGAGACCGAGCAGCGCCGCCGCCTGCAGAGCAGCGCAGCCCCCGGTGCCGTTCTGCGGACGTCTGGGAGTGCGGCAGCGCACCATGGCTGCGGCAGCACACCTCCACGGGAAAAAGCGGATAATCCCTCAGCGACCGCTACACAGCTCTGCCTCTCATCTACCGCTCCGTCTACTCGCTGGCCATTGCACGTGCCGGTATTATTGCGCTACTTGGGCAGTCTGCGGCGCAGCGTGCGGCAGCGCAGTCCAGCCTGCGCACCGGGGACCGGGTAGTGAGAGTGTAGTAGTGCATCGGCTCCGCTCCGCTCGGCTCGGCTCTCCGACGCGCAGTGCGCTCGCCAGAGGGCTGGTTTCACGTTTCTGTAGATGGGACAGGGGGTCAGTGGCGAGACAATCTAATGAAAACCAAACGCGCCCCGTCCGTCAAATCATCCGCTGCAACCGCTGGGACGCAGTTTAAGTGGAATCAGATGAGTTACTCGGAACATGGCTTTCGTGGTTTCTGTAATGGAGCTAGAAAGAATAAATCAATTCAAAGTAGTTTAGTCTTCTGCTGATCGTTGCACAGATACTTAAGCGAGGGCTATCATTAAAGCAGAAAGCTGATGACGAACAATAAAAGCAGATGTTTTGTTTCTTACATTATGTATATGTACTTAAAATGTACAAAATCTGATTTCTCTGAGGCCTGCAGGGTTATTTCAGCAGAGGTGTCCCTCAAAATGTCCAAATATCTTATTTGTTATCGGTGTTTCAAATAATCAGGAGTAGTCATCCTTTTACATATTGATAATAATGGGGAAGATGAGAGAATATGGAAGGAAATGGGATAAAGCATAAACAGCGTCAGCTTTGTGAAGTAAGGTTTGACATATATGCATAGGCGTATTCACAGGTGCTGCCCTACAAAGCTGTACATATCTGAAATTATTTCCACAGTGCATTGGAATAAATGAAACATTTTATTGTGTATTTTTCTGTTCACTGTGCTGTAACTACAAGGTGAAGTTTTTTTCAAACGTTATTAGGGTTTGAAAATATGCATTTTTATGCGGTATAACAGCTATAACAGCGCCTGTGCCTTATTCATGCATACCATATTACCATATTCATGCATTCAGATTTAAAATAATGACAATAATAATAATAATAATAATAATAATAATAATAATAATAATAATAATAATAATAATAATAATAATAATAATAATAATAATAATAATAATAACCATATTCAAAGTCTATAAAGGAACACATGAAAACGAACAGTAGACACCACACAACTACTAGAAGTGAAGTCAAGTACACAACACCAAACAATAAATTTCAGTAGAATTCAATATATTCAAGCTTATTCATGTATTCACGATTGATTTAACTAGTTTCCCTAAATATTGGGGGTCAAAAAAATTGCAACAGAATATTTAAAAAAATCCATTCATAAAACATTAAACACATTATTTTCATATTTTACCTTAAGCAAAAAGGTATTTAGAGGGAAGTAGCAGGCGGCAGTAAATGCATTTCAACACTGGTCGCGCGTCGCAAATAAAACCAAAGAAGAAGAAGGAGGAGTCCGGAACTGTTTGTAGTATTTACAGTTTCTTCGACCCGTGTGCAGTGTTGCACGGTTAACGGAGGAAATGGCGCTCGTCGGCTGCTGCAGGGTTGTCTGTGTCCAACCAGTCAAGTCTCCTCGAAGTTGACACGTAGGATGAGTAGCGCTCACTGGACCGGGGTCGACGAGAAAAAAATATGCTTCTAAGCGAAGAGACACCCAGTTTGTGTCGAACGCTGAAAACATAACAGGTAAGAGCTGTCAGACATTTGCTCCGCTCTGTCCCAGGACAGCAGTCGTTAGCTCAGCGGCTAACAGGTTAGCCTTAATCCCATAATCTCAGCAGTTAGCCTCAGGTTGTTTGTGCCTCCTTGGTCGGCGTTTTTATCTGGATGACAGGTTTAGTTTTCATTTCAGTGTAGGTGGTATTTAGCAAAACACCACGTGTAGCGTAAGTAAGACAAGTGTCCAGTGTTCGTCTGTGAAGCCACCTACTTCACTATATTTAAAGAACACACAGGGTCTGAAATGGGATTTTACCTCTCGACTAGACACAAAAAAGGTCACAGGTATGTCTGACAGTACTTAGCTTTTTTAAAATAAAAAATTATACACAATAATTATTGTCTTCTGTTGACTTTAAGGCTTTGAGCAACACAATTTCCTTTGTTTTATATATTAGTTATAAATCACAAGACCTTTCAAAATGGATGATCACTTTGTGTATATCAGTAAAAAGAAACTCTTGAATGCATCTACATGATTTACTTTTTGTAATATACATTATGTTGATTTATCTCTTTATTTATTCTTGCCACAGGAACACTAACCTTTCGCATTGGGAAACATTGCTGGTACTGTGGGCACCTTGCAGCAGAATGGCCAAAGAGCAGAAACCAAGCACGGCAGAGACATTTGTACTGGCTGGATCAAATGGACACAATGGCCAACAGTGGCACGCTGGTACTAATAACTTAAGCAACCACCCAACGTGCTCCAACCACACGTCGAGGATGTCCCGCGTTGCCTTACATGTCAGGCAGAAGTGTGCTGCCTACGTGCTAGCACTGAGGCCGTGGAGCTTCAGCGCCTCGCTCACGCCAGTGGTACTAGGCAGCGCTTTGGCGTACAAACTGGAGGGCTCTGTGGACTTGATCATACTGTTGGTGTGTGCGGTGGCCGTCCTTGTGGTCCACGGGGCAGGCAACCTTGTAAACACCTATTATGACTTCTCCAAAGGAATTGACCACAAGAAGAGTGATGATCGGACTCTTGTGGATGAAATATTGGCTCCTCAGGATGTTGTTATGTTTGGAGCATTGTTGTATTCTTTGGGGTGCTTGTGTGCCACTCTCCTCTACTTCCTGTCTACACTTAGGCTGGAACATCTGGCCCTCATTTACTTCGGAGGCCTCTCCAGTTCTTTTTTATACACTGGAGGTGAGTTGTGTATTTACCGGATTTTCTTGAATTGCTGCTGAACTGGTTGAGCAGCCACTGTAATCCTAGTTTTTTCCTCATCGTAAAAATAGGTAGATAAGTTTCAGTTTTATTCCTTGAAGTACTGGGAAACTTAGGAAAACTGAAATGTGGCTGCATACTGTGAAGACATTTAACTGGTTGGCATTTGGAAGCTGGTAAAATGTTACTTCATCGCTCCCTGTGGTTTAGGGTTATCTAATGCACACATTCCATCAGGATGGCATTAAGTCAAGCAGTTTTCACACATTGACTGGATGCTCTGTTTGGTTTTAGCCTCACCCTATTCATGATGGTGTCTCATATTTCTGTTTTTACCTAAAATATTTATGTTACAGATTTTAAGGTCATTCATTGTCAGTTTAATGTTTGTCATCAGTATAACTTATCCTGTGAAGCCTGTTCTCTCAACCAACCAGTCTGAGAACCAAAAAGATGTCACCAATGTTATCTTGGCTCGAACTTTGAGATGGCAAACACAACAACAAAAAACCCTGTGTCGCAACCAGCGAGTGTGAAATTTCTGAAGATTGTGTTATGAAGTCAGAATATTGCAGCCTTTTTCTTCATTTACATTTCTTCTTGCTTTCTAGAGTCAAAACTATTGTTTATATAATGTTACCTCAGTAGAATACAAACATTAGAGTTTGCCTGCATCATAAACTAGAACACAATGCGATCTTTCTGGTTGGCTCACATGGAAACGGAGATATGAGCAAAACAGAAGATCAAACAAAGAACTCCAGTTTCCATGTTTAACTTCTCACCTAGGTGACTGAGAGTCTTCAGAGATTTGACATAACTTGAATACTTTAGCTTAGTATTTAATGATAGAGTGTTAACAAGCCGATGCTTTTTGCTTTCTTTTCTAGGCATTGGTCTCAAGTACGTGGCCCTGGGAGATGTGGTGATCCTCATCACTTTTGGTCCTCTGGCCGTCATGTTTGCCCACGCTGTGCAGGTTGGCTACCTGTCAGTGCTGCCGCTGGTGTACGCCGTCCCACTGGCCCTCAACACAGAAGCCATCCTTCATAGCAACAACACCAGAGACATGGACTCTGACAAGCAAGCAGGCATCGTCACGCTGGCCATCCTCGTGGGCCCCACCCTCTCCTACGTCCTCTACAACCTCTTGCTTTTCGTCCCCTACGTTCTCTTCTGCATCCTCGCAACCCGTTACACCATCAGCATGGCGTTGCCTCTGCTCACGCTGCCCATGGCCTTCCCTTTGGAGAAGCAATTCCGCAGCCGATGCTATGCCAAGATCCCCCAGAAGACGACCAAGCTCAACCTCCTCATGGGACTTTTCTATGTCTTTGGGATCATTCTGGCTCCTCCTGGCAGCTTGCCATTACTGTGATTCATGAGCTTTGAAATGTCATATTTCCTTGTTTTAATACTAGTTTATGTACCAGTTTTATTTGTACGACGCAATTTGAAGGCTTATACAGGCTTTAATTTATTATGCTTTGACCAGAGCTTTAGTTTAGGTTCTTCAGTGTCATTAAGAGGAATATTGAAATGTATATGTGTCAGTGTTAAGCCCGCTGTAATGTGTTGGTTAAAGTAAGAAATGCTGGTGTTATTCTGTAGAGGTGAGCAAAAATATTATCATAAGGACAGATGGTAAATCTACAGTTGCCATATCTGTAGTTTCTCAAAGCACAACATTTAAAACTAGACTGAAAACTTCCATAAACTATTATTCTGTATGGTACATCTTCTTTCTTGGTTAATTGTGATTTTGTTTCTGGAGAGCCAAATAGTATTTCATTGGATTGTAATAAACTAATGTAAAGCCAACATCTAATGTCTTCAGTTTGAACTGAATATTGAACACTCG
The DNA here is from genome assembly GCF_900634795.4 of Betta splendens. Lineage (NCBI taxonomy): Eukaryota > Metazoa > Chordata > Actinopteri > Anabantiformes > Osphronemidae > Betta > Betta splendens. Next base: position 11,031,901 of record NC_040887.2, on the reverse strand, counting down.
GGCGAGAACCCAAAGGTTGATATGTGGTTTATTGAGTGTTTCTTTTAAATATTTGATCTAAGTGATAAATATTGGGATGGTTAGAAATGAACAAACTATGTAGCTTTTATCTAGATTGGAGCTTTCACATGGCTTTTGGGAGGGTTGATTATTGTACAATGTCCTTATTTAGTCAACAGGTTCCAACCTGCAGGTATGAACAGCATGTATTCTAATATAGACCTTTCCTTGCGTTGATAGACAGGCAATATCTAAGCATTGACTAGTCTCAATCAGCCAAAAAAGTCCTGTTTAGAGCAAGCATTTAAGTTAAATTCCTCAAAGGAAACAATATACATCATCCTCTATTTATTTGCAAACATCATTATGACAACACAGTGAAAAACACCAAAAGTATATATTTGAGTGGAAAGAACGCGTGTATTTGTGTTGTGGGATGTTTGTCAGCAGAGGGTGGTATTATACTGTTGCTTAGTGAACAGCTACAGTGGATGTTAGACAGATGCCCTGTGATCAGGGTAAGAAACTGTTTATTAAATGAACTGAATGTATTTTTAGTCAAATATTCCAAGTAATTCAATTAAATTTCACAACATTTACAACATGACAAACCTCCTGATTTTTTTAAGAAACAAATTCATGAAAAGCAACTGAGAAGTGATCCTTCTTTCTGTGGTGGACAGACAAGCAGCAAAGTAAATATAAAAGGTAAAAATTTGAATGACAGGAGTATATGGTAATATATTATAAAGAATAATGTGCCATGAGTCACACAAGGACCTCTCTGCTTCAAAGACCTGGAAAGGCGACAGAGTCTGCAAAAAAATACAAATTGGTAAGTAAGACAAGTTTTATTTCTAATCTAAAACAGCATGTTTTTGCCACATTCTTCTTCTTTTTTCTCTTCATTCTTCTTTTCTGTAACTTTCAGAGTTTGCGTTTGTCTGTTGTCCGTTTTAAAGCAAGAACTTCAACTGTAGAAAATATTGCTATTTTGATGCACGTTATACTTGCACTTTCACTTGAGGATTGAGTTTGGGTACTTCTCAACCCTCTGGGTATTTGTAAACGTTTGCATGAACAATTTATTTCTAACGTCGTTGTGTTAGCATTGCACTTAAAGTGACACTACAAATTAGTTCTAATTTTAGTTGGCTTAAAACGTTAAAATGAAAATAAATTCTTCCCTGAGTTATTTGACACACAATCACTTTAATAAATTCAATATTTGTTTGTGTTTTTATCGAGGCGCACGTGAAAGCAGCATCGCCGGTGACGCAATGCATGGGCGTGTTGTCATGGCTGTAAGCTTCAAAACCTCTCAGTGTAGTAAATACTCCAAACAAGTCCTGTCAGCGTCGGCGGAGGACGGCGACATGGGATCCCGGTTTAACGCCGAGCTAACGTCCGTGTGAAGGGTCGGGTAAGCAGCCACACGGCGCAGGAAGTTGGTTTCATGACAACAGAAATGATGGCAAAACGTGAGTTAGCTAGCTAGCGGACGAGCCGCACAACCATCCTCTGTCAACGCTATCGCGCCGCCGCGCAGCGACTAAAGCCGCGCTTGTGCCTGTTTGAGGCTGCCCCGGCCGCGTTCGCGCACCGCGACGCGCTCCCGTGCAATTATCCGCTGGAATGCCATCAGCTCATCAGCCGTGCACGCAGAGGAGACGCGTCGGTTATTCCGCCGTTAGAAGGCAAACGGAGGTAGGTTGTACAGCGGGATGGTGGGCGACGGAAGCGGCGTTAACGTCATCTGATAATTTTAGAACCCGACTTATTAGCTTTTTGGGGAAATGATATTTCTCGATTAAACTGATTGGGTCTCGGTTCGCCGTTTTTATTCCGTACTGGTGCCCTTCTCCATCATTTGATTGGCCTTACGCTGTCACCACATGGGAGAATAGAAACTAGAGGGGCTTTGACTTGACTAGCTAATAAGCTAACCTAGGCTAGCTGCTAGCAGGGGTGTACTGTACCTGTCAGTCATGGCAGGAGACGTGCTCACGAGACCTAAAGACGCAATCAAATGAAATAGTATAATATTGAAACTCTTTTTAAAGAACCTAATGTCCACGGTGCTTTCCTCAGCCCTCTGTGGTGCGATGTGATGCTGAACTGACATGCGCTAGAACCATGTTATTATGAGCAGGTGTTGTTAGAAGAGACCTCCATCCTCGTACACCTGTCATTTCTTTGGTCATTTGGTAACAATGAAGCAGAGACAGTGGTGGAGGTTACTGCTGTGAGCCCCACCGACCTGGTGTTCATCTCCTTATCTCCTCTTAACTCCCCACATGACATGTTTGCTGGTTTCTGTCACAGAAATGACAAATGTTTTTTTTTTTTTTTAGACAAATGGAGATCTGGCTCAGCAGAAATGGGGAAACTATCACGTGGAAGTTCTCAAGTCGAGACTCATAAACACGTCATGGAGTTCAGTTTGAAGTAGCGGGTGCTCGTATTGGACAGATATTAACCTTCCACAGTCACTGCTAGTTTGGTTTATACTGTGGTATCTTGTATGTAAATATCATTGCTTGTAATAGGCCACTGCAGAGCTACTAAGGCTGAGCTGAAAGCAGATTCCTAGTATGTTAATGTCAGCTTGTCGAGGAACATTTGAGTTGTTTGGTATCTAATTCTGACAAAACCATTTTTCTTATCTCAGTTTTGTTTATACCCTTTTTATTTCTAGAAATTGATTGATAGATTGATTTGTCCTGTAAAGCGGAGAATCGGCCCTAAACACGCCCAGATTGTCTACATTCATTCATTTCCCAGGCTCTTTTTAGCTTGGCTGGTGATTCAGACATGCTTCTGGCCACAGACCAGCCCTGTAATAGTCACAAATATCACAGGCTTAGGTGCAGTTCATCGTGCTGTCTTGACTGTCAGCGCCTTAAAGGCGGCCAAAAAGGCATCTAGTCAGTTGGCAGGTACGTGTAGCTGAAACTAAACCAGGAAAATTAAAGCGTCCTGTTACTAACCCTGTTTTAATAGGTGATATAGTTCATGTAGTTTTTTTGTGATTTTAGGGCAGTTTCTGCAACAACTTGTAACGCCTCCTCCTGTACATCAATGCATGGGTGAACGCATGCAGGACGGTACGTTGGCTTTGTTTCGGAACCATATTGTTGATGGCTTCCGCAGCTGTGGTCCCATTAGAGGCTATTGTTTAGGTCCAGACAGGCGCTGGGAAAGGCGCGCGTGCACGTACGCCGCCACCCTTCTCCTCCTGGAGGTCTCGAGTCTGGCGTTGCCAGCCCACAAGCATCACTGGCACGGACCAGCTTGCGACTGAAAATGAACATCATGGCAGGTGCCCATTCATCAAACGCTCCTCCAACCCCACCCTTTTCTTTTTCCCGAGCACCCCCCCCCCCCACACCCACACACACACACATCTAGACCTTCCCCCAGAATCATATGCCCCTCCTCTCACCCTTCTGTCCTCTCCTTGTGTGCTCATTGGCAGAAGAGCGAATTGTGTCCCCAGAGGCTGCGAGGCAGAAGGCTGTGCATCCTTGTGTGGCGCATGTGTTCGTACATATTGATCAGTAAACGCACCGTGTCGGCTTTTCGCGCCCCGTTAATGAAGCTCTCGTTCCCCCGGTGATGGACTACGGCGTCACAGGAGTCCCATGCAGAGCGGAGCCCATTGGCCTGTTTTCCTGCGATAGCAGCAGAACGACCTGAATGCAGCTCTCGTCACTCAGCCGCTCTCGCTGGCCATCCTCCTCCCACTCTCCTCCTCCTCCTCCTCCGTGGTGGTAATCCTTGCTGACACAATGCACAAAAGACTAAATGCTGGCTGCATCTCTCCTCCTTCCCCAGCTCTGATGTGCTACGGCCGGTGTGTTTTCCTTTACACCAGGACACTGTTGGTCTAAGACTGCTTCTAACTGTACATCTCATCTCTGGAATAACAGCCTGGGTAGCTCCTCTCCTCCTCCGCCCCCCCCCCCCCCCCCCCCCCCCCCCCCCCCCCCCCCCCCCCCCTTCCCCCTCCTCCTGCTTGGCCGGTTCATTCAGGGAGCACAGAACAGGGCTTTAGCCCTGAGGAGATGATTTTTTTTTTGTCTTGCTTGAATCTGGCGGAAGCACTCTCAGCTTTTTTATATTTCATCACCTGATGTGTTTATGTAGCAGGAGGCAAAAGCAGCTCCATCTCGTTCTCATTTTTGTGGGTTTTTCTATTCACTTCACTGCACATAACACGTACCAACAGGTAAAGCATCTTTATTTGTCGAGCTGTGTGATCCATACGACTTGGCTTGAATTGGCATGTCTCTCTCCTGGAGCTGTGTAATCCAAGTGTTCATATTTTTAGCACAATAATATTAATGTCATTGGTATTTTGGAAAAAGCATTTGTCAGTGTCTGCGTTCTTTAAATAAAAGGCGTCTGTTTTATGTCGCACACATCTGCAGCTGGTACACGTCCAGGGCCACGCTACCTTAGTTTGTGTCACATGTCATTACAATCTGTTGTTGAGATAGCAGACATGCTAAGCGGGCGGGCAGACACCTGGCAGGTCTGGCTGCTGTTGCTGCTGCTGCTGCTGCTGAGTGTTTTGTTGTTTTTGTGGAACGAAGTGGTGACAAGTTAGAGATCAGTTTGTCCTGAGCTGTGCTGCTGGAAAAGATGTCAAGGTGTAAGAAGCTTTTGGTTTCAGTGTGTGGATTCCTGATCACAGGTGCCTAATCACAATGTGTTTAATGTCCAGGTTGGCGATATAAGACGATCACACAGCGACTACAGCATGTTGGTACCATTTGTATTTCTGGTGTTGAATCACTGTGAGAAACTATTGTTTAGGTGTTTAAATCATTTAAAGACACATGGTACTCTGTCTGCTTGATTGATTTTGATAAAGACATGATCAAATGATTCTGCTTTACAACATGTTATGTATATTTATCTGTTCTCTTTTAGTAAAAGCACAAAGGCTAACTTGTATTTTTCCGGTAGGGCATCAAGCTTGTCCAGTTCTTGAGCAACCCAATCAAACACACACAGATATACAAAGTATCATGTTTCCAAAAAAAGAGCAAAGTTCAGAGCAGATCGTTCACTCCCCCGTCAGTAGCATGACGGCTTCTTTGGCTTCAGGATCTCAGATGGTCCTGTTGGTTGACCTGGAATGAAGCAGAAGCCACGGCTGGAATCGCACAGCATTCAATATGTTCAAAAGTAGGCTGAAGATCATAGGCAGTGAGTATGATTATTCATGGAAATCTGAACTGATATACTCTCAGCACAGTGTCATCAGAACAAGTGTTTGCTGTGGCTGAGTTTTTGTAAAAAGCTCAAGGGGTGAATTTTGCTGATTGGAACATTGCTGCAGGTGTCGGGTCACACTTTAAAAATTTAGTTGCAGCTGTCAAACTTTTGTAAGGGAGCAGAGTGGTACGTTTCAGGTTAGTGTAATTATAGGATCGCTATGAGTTAATTCCTAGATGTGACTCTTGGGCTGCTGCTTTTTAGAGACGTGTAATAATTTTGGTCTTAGTGAGGTTTGAGGGAATATAGGTAGATCAAGCCACGGTCCAAAGTGGAGGGCCCTATTTTAAGCCCGTCACCCACTCAGACAAAGTCTTGGTAAATGTGGTCTTTACTCAGGGTTCTTATTGATTTTTCCGAATGCTCCCTGGTCACCAGATGTTTCTGTTCTGCTCTCATTGTGAGGATATGAGCTAGTCACACTGTGTCACAGGCAAGGCAGCCAATTTAGGGCTTTGCTGCTTCACACAGTAGCACAAAGTCTGTCACTGATGTCTCCTGACTCATATTTTGTAGATGCTTTATTATTATTTTCATTCATTCATTCATTCATTCATTCATTCATTCATTTATTGTTCGTATCATAATGCAGATCCAGCTTTGAAATTAGGATCTGCAAAGATCTGGTCATTGCTTCAACCGGTAGCAGGAAGACGTGCCTCAATTATAACGTCTCAGTATTTCTTTTATCAATATTATTACATTTCACATTGGGTTTTTTTGATGAAAGAAATAGCTCCATCCAAATTGACATGTTTTCTGCATTTTAAAAGTCTCCTTTTCATTAATGCTGATTTGTTTATTCCTTCGAAGTGTTAAACTTCCTGTTTAAGAAAAAAAAAAAGTTCTCACAACTCATCTCAGTTTTTGAGCTGTAATTAGTTCAGTTGAAACACTTTTATATTTGCCACTTCGTGATTTACAAATAATGAAAAACTGTTTAGCATATTAAATTGTCCATATGCTGCTATTGTTACTATTAGCACTTGTCTAAATATGTTTGTTTACATGTTTTAAGTGGGAATACGCAGGTTTGTTTGTGAGCGGCCCGTGTGTGTTTGTGTTTGTGTGTGTGTGTGACGGAAGCCGGCCCATCTGTTATTGCAGCCTGTAATCCTGCCTGACTTGACGCATCACAGGTGGACAGACTCATAGATGCCGTCAACCTCACAGAATAAAAGTAAAGGAGGAGCTCTTGCTCACGTTGCACCTGTTGGGGCAAACACATAGTGTAGAGATGTGGTTATCCCTCTACATCAGATGCTTCATCGAGTAACCTGTAAAGCAGATTTCTATGCTGCTGTACATATTTTATTAGATAATATAAGAATTTCTATGTTTAAATTAAAGTCTTTATGTCTCTTTATGTGTTAGAAAAAAAAACAAGACCAGTTGTAAACTTCAGTAATTGTCCGTTTTGTTAGTTGGGTAAGTAGAAAACATTCCGAACAAATTACAAAATAATGTCATTTAGTTCAGTCCTGGAATTTGTCCGGCTGCAGATAACATTACACGAAAGATACAGGGAGGCACAAGTCAACACAGGCGTGTAAATACGAGGACGTCAGCGGGAGCCAACAGCGTTCACACCATTTTGTTTTTACATCTGCGTTTTTCTCTGCCGCTTGCATAACCATGAGACAACTTCAGCGGCTTAGCAGCAGTTTAGACGTGCACTCGGGTTTGTTCGCACTTTCTTGGAGGAAATTATCTGGCAGTCGTCATCTGTCAAACCGGAAATATTCTGCGCAGAGATGTAAACGAGGTGTTTATTTTGCCAAATGCATCTCAGTCAAAGTCCATGCAGTTGGACTTTCTATGGGGAGTTTATATGTAAATGTGTAAAAAAATAAAGCTGGCAGTAAGAAGCGCTATTTACTAGATGTGGAAGAGGCGATTGTTGTGTAGGTGGAGTTCTCGTTGATTCCCTCGTGTTGTGTCTACTCGTCAGAAGCAGCCACTGCTTTATTGAATAATGATTAGATCTGTGTGCTCGGACTAAATTCTCCCTGGAACGGAGTGTGGGGGCAGTGTGTGTGTGTGTGGTGAGATATTGAATGTAGGTGCTAGGTTAAGTTGCTTTGTGTGTGAGAGTGCTTGCTGTAAACCCAGAAAGCGTTACATAAACCATCTCCTCGTCCGACTTCTGGAGGGGAAAAGTCTCCTCCCGGGGCGAGACGCCGCGCCTGTGTTCTCGGCTCTTCGTCGATCCAGATAAACTTGGCATTTCCTGCGTTTGTCCGCGCCCACGACGCTGCCAGCGGTGTGAAAGCTGTCCGCGGCTCGTGACAGCGCCTCTGTTCGCCTGCTGCAATGTTGGGTGACTGGCTGGGACGTTATTCCCGTGGATAAAGAGGCTAAGCTGTCGTTTTGGACAGAAGATGGAGCGTAAGCAGCCTGTTTTCACTCCTTTTCATCCCTCACATCCCATATGTTTTCATGCCTAAGCGGATGCCTTTAATACCAAAACCACATTGTAATTTCGATAAGCGTGCTGGTGTAATCTAAGCCATGTTACAGACATCTGTCCGCCCTATTATTAAAAGATTTCTTTAAGTAATCCCTGTGGCTGAACTGTCAGACGATACACTAAACAGCACTCTGGATGCAAATTACCGGCTAAATCAAAGGTGTTTGGTAAGATTAAGGTTTTGTTAATGTCAATGTAAACGAGTCGATGCGTATTAAACGTTTCCTGGCTATATTTTCTGTGTACACACACACCAAAATGGTGTGTGTGTACACAGTGTGTGTACTTATGTTTCTTAACTGGAAAATGGGGAAATGATAGATTAGTGCTAAGGAATATGCTCCAGTTTCCAGATTCAAATCGGTGCTACATTATGCTCCTTGCTCTAATACGAGGCCTCCTGGGTAGTGTTGTTTGTATGTGATGTTAATATGAAGCAGTGTGAGTGTGAGTCTGTCTTTCCAGTGAAAAGTGACGACAATTACGGGGCGCGCTTCACTTTGTCAAGGAACGGGGTGTTTTAGCGCGAATATTTCCAGCGTTTACGTGACAGGTTCTTCATCACGACTTCCCCACGTGGCAAATGTCCGATACCACGTGGCCACAATCCTGTGTGCTTACTAGTGTATTGTTAGTAGTCACGTTTGAGATGTGGAGTATGAATGAAGCCCATAGAGCGCCCAAGGATGTCAGCACAGGGGCGTTTGTGTGTTTTGTATGTCAGGGCAGGGTTTGATTAGCTCAGCAGGGCCCAGCCTTCACGTCCAGCTGCTCCCTCCAGAAGTGTGTCATGACACACAGCACGGCCTCCAGTGGATGATCCACCAGCATGAGACAAACACTGCAATGAAATTAATGAGACATATGGCATGTTGCTTCATGAGTCCCTTAGCAACCACTGACACACAAAGGCACAGGTTGATTTCCTTTCCTTCCTTTCCTGGGTTAGAGGTGGATGGATCAACTCTCCTTTGCTGTATAAAGATGTGTCTATCTGTGGTATTATCAGTTACTAGTAAACTATATAGTTTTTTTTTTTTTTAAGACCATAATTAGTTTGCAGGATTATGTGATGCCGCTGCATTTTCCTGCTTTTCATTAAACTAATTGCTCTCTCCTCCAGTCCCTCCTGATTTGTTCCTGGAATCACCGCTGGTGCTGTCCCCGCCCACAGCATCGTCGGTGCGAGCCGGCTCCGCCCCTCAGAAGCCTCAGCGGCGTCGGAGCAGCGGAAGCGGCGCCGCCGCCGGGCCTCGCCCGTTGCGCTCAGCCTCCAAGCCGGGCTCCGACGCGGGCAGCATGGAGGTGGGCATGCGCGTGGTGCGCGGCCTGGACTGGAAGTGGGGGAACCAGGACGACGGCGAGGGCCACGTAGGCACCGTGGTGGAGATCGGGCGCCAGGGCAGCACCACCACCCCTGACAAGACCGTGGTGGTGCAGTGGGACAGCGGCACACGGACCAACTATCGCACAGGCTACCAGGGCGCCTACGACCTGCTGCTCTACGACAACGCTCAAATTGGTAAGCACTCTAAACAAATGGAAATGAAATGTATCAACATTTGTTGTATGTTTTTATCCTCAGAAATGTACCTTGATTTGTTGCATTAAAAATGTTGGTCACACTAAGAACATGGATTAATAGGTAAACACTTTTGCTCGATTTCCATAATTACCCAAAAATCGCGAGTATTTATTACAAGCTGCAAATCAGGCTCAAGCTGAGGAAAACATCAAAGGTCTCCTAATGCTCTAATCTGTTAGCTGTGTTTTATTAAAAAATAATTTCCACACATTAATCTTGTTGTAGTTGTCATTTTAGCTTCTGCGGCTTGTGCAAATCCAATTTGGCTAAGCATGGTGCTGCTAAGAGCGTTTCTCATGATCAGCCACCCAGCTCTATTTTGAATTTGAGTGACACACGCATTAAAGCAGGACACATTAGCATTTTGCTCCACTTAAAGCAGAGTTTTCTGCCTCAGAAACTGGCCTTTCAATTAATAGAGTTAAGGCGGCGGGTGGGTATTTTTGTCATGCTCTTGTGCCTCAGCTCCCTCATATGTCATGATATTACCCGTTGTGATAAGTTAATCAGGACATGACGTACAACATGTGATTCATAATAAAACAACCCTTTTTGATGCAGAACATGAGCAGGTTTTCTAGTCATGACGCACTTTCTTCTTCTCTGAACTGCTCTGCTCCAGGGGTGCGCCACTCCAACATCATCTGCGACAGCTGCAAAAAGCACGGCATCATGGGAATGCGATGGAAGTGCAAGGTGTGCTTCGACTACGACCTGTGCACCCAGTGCTACATGAACAACAAGCACGACCTGAGCCATGCCTTCGAGCGCTACGAGACGGCGCATTCGCAGCCGTGAGTACTGCACCGCCGTTCACCTTCGTCTCTGTTCACTGCAGCTTTCTATGCAGGCTGTGCTTCTGTTAGCCTTCTCCCTTAAAGTCTGCTGGTTTTGCTTTGATTCCAACATTGAACTGTTATCGCGTTTGGGTGTGACCGGGATCTCTTCACAGTTAACTGACCAGGTTTTAATAGGTTTTCAAATGATGTCTAGCCCAGAGCGCTGCGACAGCTTACGCTCCGTTGTCCTACAGTCTCAGCATCAATAGGACAAGAGAGCATCGCTGCTGTTAACATGTTATAGTGGATCAGTTTCATATCAGCACATTGATCATGGGCAGGGTCACAGACGCCAGACAAATAATTCAGACAACAAAAACAGGAATTTCACAAGTCATTACTTTTTTTTTTTTTTTTTTTAAGGCATTAGATGAAGCTAAGTAGTAGGTGGAGAACTTGATTTGACTTCCTGGCTTTTATTTCTTCATTTCCTTTCCAATGTTAAACTATCGGAAAATAGCCAGTATTGAAGTTTGCTGTTCACTGATCTTGATCCCTAATAGATAAATAAAAATAAATCTAGCTCCGTAGTCTTTGAACTGCTATGTTTAATGTGTTAGTGCCAGATCAATCAAAAACTGCCTTTTGTGCATTAAGCCAGTTTAGTGAAAACCCTGCTTGGCCCTGTTGTGAATAAATGTTCAGTGAGCTGATTCCAAGTGTCCCATGTATCTAGATTTACTGGAGTGAGCTCTCCCTTCAGAATCCACTCTTCTGCTTGGGTTAACACAGTAAAGCTCCAAACTGCTCCGGGCTTTGTCTGAATGTCAGCTGGATGGCCCGTTCTCATTTTAACGAGGTGATATGTATGACCCAGATTTCTTCCATAGTTCAGCCCGGTCCGCGTCCCATACAGTTCTGTTTGTTTTTCTTCCAGGTAAGGGCCATAATTAGGTTGTGAGTCATGTGTGACTTTCTTCTACTTACTGAATAGATTCATTTGTCGAGCCCCATTCGTCACCTCATAATTTGATCCAGTCGAGATGAGCCAACGTGTCACTTATTTTTACTTCCATTCCTGTGTCGCATGTGTCTGTCTATTTATGGTCTGTAGAGCGATTCTAGAAATCAAGCTTATTCCATAAATGGTCAGATTTAACAGGCAGGTGATCATAATGCATGCGTGTTGGCATGCATTATTTTGTAATCATTTACAGTGTTGCAGCTTTGGGATTAATCAGTAAGTGACTAACACATTGAAATGGATTAATCTGATTGTTGACCCTGGTTAGAGCAGATATCAGTCCTGCTTTAGGAATGTTCTGCTGGTTTAGATCACAATAGAAGGAAGTAAGAGTCGTGTACAAGTACTTGATCCTTTAAAATACTCATTTAATTAACTTCTAACCTATTCCCTTCCTGACTCCTTTTTAGGATTTGAAAGACTTATTATATGGGTATGTTGACATTCAGCACCAGGCTTCCTGAATGGATGAATATTCCTTTTCAGGCTGTTAGCTGGCCTTTTTAATTAGTTTCACTAATCCATATTATGTTGGGAAAATGGAACTCAAGAAGTTTGACTGCAGCCCTGAATGAATTGAAGTCACTGCCTCTTTCCACTAGGGCTCTTGGCCAGATTGTTTCTATGGAGTCTGAAACATGAGCAGTGTACTGATGTCTTTCACGTGGCATTAAGGTCTGGTTCAGCTCAGGTTTTAGCTTCTGGAAGCTCCTTTCATTACGAGTTGTGTTGTTTGCTTGTTCTGCTACTCTCAGTAAATATTTCTTCACGTTCTTCAGTCTGTGTTCCATTTGCATTGTTGTTGTAGAAAAATTCCCACCATATCTGTAACAATGATTTATACATGGGATCTTTATTGAGTTGTATAATTGGTATATTTTGGACTTGTCTCATTGATGAAGAAACAAGTGATTCATTTAAGGGAATCTTTAATTGATCGTCAGATGAATCAAATAAAGGGGCTCTGTACAGTGTATTGTGGCAAACACACACTATGTCTCTATTTTCTGACCACATTGGCCCATATTTCATTGCCATCATTTCAAAAGGCTAATTTATTATCTAGCAGTCATGGGACACTGTGATATTTGCCTAGGAAGACTAATTTAGCTTGGTTTCATTATTAGAAGGACTCCTTGTTGCAGCAATCATTTACTGTAACTGGGGAGACTGAGGTTTGTTTTTTTTTGTGACCCGAACATGTGACAGCTGGAAAACCATTTAATCCGGTCCCTTTTTTTAATTTTGTAGCCAAAGCGTCGGCTGAAACTTTATCATTCGAAGGAGAGGATGGTGAGTTTGTCACCAGCTTTAAATGGACATCATGAACATGGTGTGAGACCTGAGCCGGATGTACTCAACATGAGCACTCCATTGTAATTAAAACAGATTTAAGTGGATTAGCATGCTAGCATTCTGTGGGTGGACATCAGCATGTTAATGCTTTCAGTTTCCTAGAATCTTTGTATTGGATAACAGGTGCTGGATTCACAGAAAGCCAATGGGCATTTTAGCTTGTGCTGCACTGAAGCAGTGAACGGTGTAACGATCATATCGCGTTCAGTTGCGTGTTTCAAATCCTCATTATAAAGCTGATTAAACTGTTTTTGCTGTGAGATTATTGTGATCTGCATCATCTGTATCTGAATGAATGTGTTGTCGCACGTTACACCGAGGCGCGTGTTTGTTGCTGACGCTGCTCAGGGCAGCATATGTGTGCGCCATATGTTTACGAGGGGATGTCTGGTATGCAGTTGGTTAATCGGCTCTTCATCACACATAACGCACACGCCGTTCCAGAGAACCATTGAGGTCAACCCAAAGCATAATCCTTTCCTTGTGCACCTAGCGTTGCTCCACCTGATCTCCTCCGTTCTCACATCTAAGCCTCATACAAACATCCTCACTGCCGTCCTGCAGAGGCTTCCAGTGTTCTCCTCTCTTCCTGGGAGAAGTGAAGCATACTTGCGTTTCCACACCTGCATGAATACATTTGGCACTTTCCATCTCCATCAGAAAATGTCTGTTCTTGGAGACGAGGCCGCTTATGTAATAATACGGGATTTCAAAGGTGTCTGATTAGATGTTGTCTGGTCTTGTCAGGGTTTGTTGTGAAGTTACCACAAGTGCATTAATTAAGGAGAATGAAAACGGGTCTGACATTTTAATTTTAGGCTAAGATAAAAGTGTTGCGTGCCACCCACTCCTGTTTTCATTATATAAAAGTGTAACGTGTCATTAGAGTAATTATGAATTGATATTTTTGTTGGCCTGTTGGTGATGTGTAGTTCCTGTAAGTCAACGCTGATGCTGTGTGTTACACTGACGTTGCTTACAGTAAAAGTAACTCTAACCTGAGTCTGACTTTTGACCTGACTGTTGTGTCTGTAGGCCACTTGTCCTGAGCTTGTCTGAATGCAGGACATTTGGTCGAGAAGGATTTAGAAAACCTGATCCCTTGAAAGAGCCACTCAGAGTCAGTGTGCAGGGAAAAACATGTCAGACACTGAAGTCATGGTTCATTTGTTGTAAGATGAGGACATCTGTCAGTTTTCATCCATTGCACAAATCATTTTGGGTCATGTTTTAGCAACTAGATCTTTCAACATGAACATTCGTCCTGGTAGTATTTTACTCCCTGACGTCTGAGCTATATTTGCTCTGGTTGTTGTCATAGTTTCCAGCATTCTCTTTGTGACCTTTTAACACTCTTATGAGTTCAGGAAGCCTCCAACCATATGCAACTGTGTCTTCGATAGCTTTTATTACAGTCGTACATCCTCATTTCTTAGAATTGCTCTACAAACAATTGTCCACACCAGCACGTTGAGGCATCGGAGCACTGCGGTGGTGTGTGCAGTCCTTCACATGGTCACGTGTGCTGTGCAAGTCGTACACTTTACTGTACCCAAGGATGGCCTGCTGTCTGATAGCTCTGTTGTCCAGGGATTAGACCACACACTGTTCCCAGCACAGAACTAAGCTCAGATTTACTGTAAGTTGGATCAAGAGCCAAATGCATGACAGTATCCTGCTGTAGCACCAGGGAACCTGAACGTGTGGCTAGAGATGGGGGATAGAAGCTAATTTACAGAAACCATTCCACAGAGACGGAGCCTGAGGAACAGCACTCACTGGGATCCTTCTCTTCTGATCATGTTGGATTTTAGATGACTTTGATTTCACCCCAAGAGCTTGTTTGTCATGGAAGCTGGGGTTTGATCTCATCAAGCATGGGAATAGGCAGCTCCTTTGCTCCAAGATCTGATCAAATCTTTACAATAAGGTATGTGACAGATATGGTTGTCATTGTTCCAGACAGTCTGCAGTCCTGGAATCTTATCAGAAAACAAACCTCATGTCATGTAGGGAATTCTATTTATCCCATTAAGAAGTGCTAGAGGGGTGATATCATGTCAAATTAATGAGAGGTCATGTGCTTAGAACCATGTCCGTGGGGCTGATTGCTGGAGCATAGAGAAGTTATCAGGGATTTTGGTGATTATTTCATGGTAACTATTAGATAAAGTGTCAGTTCAAAGAGCTTCTTGTCTGTTATATGTCAAATGTTTGTTCATCAAGGAAGGTGAAGAGTTGACGTTTTATTAATCTGTTGAATTTTGTTTTATCGATCTGTTCATAAACCTGTTGTCCAACTGTTGTTGGAAGTACAAGTCAAAAGAATTATGTGAGCTGAGCACAGTCTTAACCTTCCACAGCGCTCTACTCATGACCACTACACCTGTATTTTTGTATTTAAAGCATTTGCTTAAAATCTTTGATAGCTGCAGGTTCTAACTCTTTCCTTTTTGGCATTTTGTCAAACACAGTAGTTTATAATCAGATATTATCAATATCTATGTCTATATCTAGATATTATGTTGGTTTGTAATTTCCTTTTTTGTTGAGCTGTGTCTCTGTGGTCTTATCACAGAGTGAGCTTGGCACCGAGGCAGAACCTCCCGCGGATCATCCTCAAAGGAATCTTCCAAGGGGTTAAAGTGGTTCGTGGACCTGACTGGGACTGGGGCAACCAAGATGGTGAGTGGTGTGTGTGTGTGTGTGTGTGTGTCTGTGTGTGGGGGGGGGGGGTTGTTCTTAGTACCATCAGCCTGACGCTGCCAACTCAGCAGAACCCCTGCCGAGCCGAGCACGAAGTGGCAGCTCTTCAAAGTGTTTCACATCCACAAGCCATAATAACGTCCTAACCTCATGTCTCATTAACCTACAAAACTCTGAGCTAGTGTTTGTCTGTGCCCGTTTAAATTGTCAGTGACGCGTCTGAGTCTGTTCCGCAGATGTGCCTGTCTGTCTGCGTCCTTATCCACTTCATGCTTTTTATTTATTTATTTCTTTTTTTAGCCTTGTGTGGTGCAGAAACCGAGGGGGTCCCGTCACTTCAGATACGGTCCATGGTGCGGGAGATTGGCGATTTCTTCCTCGCTTTTGATGTTGTGTGTTTGGCTTCCAAGAATGTGTGTCACATGCAAACCACATGTCTACTTTGTTGTGTGTGTGTGTGTGTCTCTCTTTTAGATGCAAACAGCCCCACACTGGTGGGTGTTTTATAATAGTTGAAATAGTAGCTGAAAACAATCTTCCACCTCAGTGAGTTAAATTAAAACCCTTGAATGCTCCCCCGAGGCGAAGAGGGGATGGTAACATGTCTTTATGTTTCCTGGTCTGGGGTCAGCGTTGTGTCTTAGAATAGCAACGCTCCTTTTTTTTTTCTGGGCTAGAACCAATGAGTCAAAATGTCCTTTCGGTGTCTTTGAAATCAGTGGCCCGAGGCTTTGGTTAAGTCACTCGTCAGACTTAAATGGTGTATGCGCTAAGTGCATACAGGATGCTCTGAGCATGCTCACAACACAGTCCTCCATGGCAAGCAGTCTTACAGGTCACTGGTTTGGCTAGCGCGGCTTTATTACCTTAAGAATGAAACTATTTTTTCCATCATGTAACCTGATCTTGCAATTCCACCCCAACAAGGCAGTGTTGCTGTTATAATTGCTGACAGAGGTGCCTCTATCTTGAATCCCTGCAGTGAAAGTGTTTCCACAGTGTCTCTTCCTCCTTTCTGACCGGTTGATGTTTACCACCGACACATGTGCATGTTCTCAAACCCAGTCCTTGCTGCAGCTGATGTCTCATTGTTTCTTTGCATATTTATGTGTGTGTAGGCGGGGAGGGTAAGGTTGGGAAGGTAGTGGACATTCGTGGCTGGGACACAGAGTCTGGCCGCAGCGTGGCTAGTGTCACCTGGACTAATGGCACCACCAACGTCTACCGAATGGGCCACAAAGGCAAGGTAGACCTCAAGTATGTGTCGGACGGTCAAGGAGGATTCTATTACAAGGATCACCTACCAAAGCTTGGTAAGACTGGACCCGTTTAAAGCAAGTATAGGTTGTTCGACCAGAATGGTTTATATTTAAAATACTTGTCAATTATCTAGTCTACTTCCACTTCATCAAAAGCTGTCAAATTATTTAATGCTAGTTTTCATATATACCACAAAATACTAATATTAGAGGAGATAGACCCATTCAATTGATTGATTGATTGATTGATTGATTGATGTCCGTCCAGGAGAGCACGCGGAGCTGCAGCGCCAGGAGAGCGCTGACGGCCACTCCTTCCAGCAGGGCGACAAAGTCAAGTGTCTGTTGGAGGTGGACATCCTGCGGCAGATGCAGGAGGGCCATGGAGGCTGGAACCCGAAAATGGCAGAGGTACTGGACCGATGGCGGTCCCTCGTGCTAGCAACATAGTGTGCGACTGTGGCTCAGATGGATGCTGGCCTGCAGCAGAGCGTCCAGCTCCTGAATCTCAGCTGCTGAGGTCACAGCCACGAGGCCGGGGCTCAAAGTGCTGCTTTGTGTGTTCGCAGTATATTTGCCGGATTGGGACTGTTCATAGGATCACTGACCGAGGAGATGTCAGAGTCCAGTACAGTAACAACATTCGCTGGACTTTTCATCCAGGGGCCCTCACCAAGGTACTGACTTTTTTTTTTTTTTTAATTCATTTATAGCAGATTTTACACTTGTTTCAGCAGGTTTAACTAGTTTGCTTCTCTGATGGCTCTGTGGCTGTATTCATTATTTTTCTGCCGTTTTTTTTCCCCAGGTGAACACTTTTGGAGTTGGCGAACTAGTTCGAGTACTGGAGGACATAGAGAGTGTAAAGAGACTGCAAGCAGGCCATGGGGAGTGGACAGACAGCATGGCTCCTGTATGTTGTTTCTAACAGTTTATGAGCTCTGACGCTTTTTGGTGAAGATCTGAACTCAGACCTAACTTCTTTAAAACTAAAAATCTTCTGCCTTAAGTTAATCTCGCCCCTAAGCTTTATAAGATACAAAGGCTTAATATTGTCTTATTTATGTTATACGTTACTCCCTCCCTGTCTACTTGATGTCACATGCTCTAAATCGGGAGTGACCTACTTGATGAATCACATAGAAAGTACATGAGGAAGTTACCAAGTTTAGAGCCTTTTCCTCTTAAATGCTGCTTGGTTATTTCTCTAGAATCAAAATAAAGATAATTAAGTGTGTTCACCTTTTAAGTTCTTCTTGTGAACCCTTTATCTCTCATTCATGCCACATCTGCTTTGCTTACTGTTGTGCTCCCAGGTGCTCGGGCAGGTGGGGAAGGTGCTTAAAGTATATGCAGATGGTGACCTCCGGGTGGCATTTGGAGGTCAGACGTGGACGTTCAACCCCGCGTGCCTCTCAGCCCAGCCTGTGGAGGTAGATGCCAACCTCATGACGGCCGAGAACCCCAACGAATCTGGAAGTAAGGCCTCTGCCGAGACGAGGGGGCTCATCTCTGTCACACCAGCTCCAGCTTTACTGCCGATTTATCCTCCCCCTCGTTTCAGCTCCGCCTCTGCCATGCATGCTTTGACAGGCAGACGGCACCTGTGCCACTGATGGGCACAGTCACAGCCATCCTCCTTCTCTTTTTCTTTTTTTTTTCAGCACTGTGTGAATTTGTTGAAAGTGTAATTCTGCGTAGCGTGTCATAATCCTGCATGTTGACAGGCTTTGGCATCACAGGAGACGTTTGGGATGATCTGGGTGGCTCCCAGCAGTCTCCTGAACCTTGATGTATTCTGTGCATGCGTTCACCACAGTGGATGTGTATGTGGTCACGTTGCATGCGGGGGGGACATTTTGACTCATTCCTATGGTTTGGAGCTCAGCCTTGACAATCCATTAACCAGTGTGACTCTGTGGTCCTCTCTTAGCACTGTGCAGGACTCTGCCGACATTAGACTGATTGAATCCATCTTCCCCTCTTGTCTCTCCCCTCTTCATGATCTCCCTTTCCCCTCCTCCACATCAGGTACCGTCATCTCGGTGCTGGAGAAGCTGCTGTCTCAGTCCACGGAGCAGGACAATCCCAGCCGGCTAGTAATCGAGGCAGCGCATGGCAGTGCCAACAAAGTGCGGGAGCTGGTGCAGAAGTATCCTGACAAGGTTAGTGCAGCACTCCTTCCCTTTGCTGCAGTCCACTGCTCGTTCCAAGACTCCCTTCCACCATTACACTAAGAGTGGGGGCAAGGAAAGAAGCAAGTGATTTAGTGAGTCATTCCCATAATTAAATAATAGATAGAGAACTGTACTATTCAAGGACGAGGCCAAAAACATAAACACACAAATTGTGAAATTGAGACATATAAAAAAATACAGATATGGCACATCTGCTTCTCCACGCTTATGATTACCCTGCCTGATACAGTACTGTATGTATCCGTGTGCTGAACATGATTCCTGTTTGTGCGCACATTGTTTCCAGCTCTGTTAATGTCCAAGCTGCCAGAATGCCTTCAACCATACATGCTTTCCTGACAGGTGGACATTAAGAACCAGGGAAAGACTGCACTGCAGGTTGCAGCTCACCAAGGACACATGGAGGTGGTGAAGGCCCTGCTGCAGGCCAACAGCTCTATTGATGTCAAGGATGAAGATGGGGACACAGCGTTGCACTATACTGCGTTTGGGTGAGGAGGCACACAGGCGCTTATCTCAAAACACTGTTTTGGATGCTGAGGGTTAATTACTTCTGCTGTGTGTGTGTGTGTATGTGTGGTGCCTTGTTGCTTTAGTAATCAGGCAGAAATCGCCCGGCTGCTGTTGAGCAAGGGGGCAAATATTAACCTCCTGAACAACTCCATGTGCACGGCGCTGCACATCGCGGTCAATAAGGGCTTCACTGACGTTGTGCGAGTGCTGACTGAACATTCGGCTGACGTCAATCTCCAGGTAAGAGGCCTAGTGTGCTCCGCTGCTTAAGCTAATTGACCCAACAAATAAGTGCCATGTTTTATTCCTGACAGAATTAAAGTGACCAACCACACTTTACCCTTTTAAACATTTGTGAACGCTGCGAAATTCAAATATTTATTTGGACCGTGGGCCTATTTAGCTTTCGCCTTCTGCCTCATTAAGGCTATTTAGCGTATCTATTAGGGCATTTCTCAGACAGCCTAACTTGCCCTCAACCCGGCCCAGAATCCACTAACTCACTTCTTTCTGCTTGAGTAGTGAGGTTACTCAGCCAAAAACATGCCAGCCCATAATCTGAGTGTGTGTCTGTGCACATGTGGACAATTTGTGTTCAGATGCTACACTTCTGAGGCCTTTTTTTCTGATATACAGCACTAGGTTGAAGGGTTAGAATGAGGTTATGTTTAGATACGTGCGGGGGGTTCTAGGCTATCAGTCTCACTCTCCATGTTTTTTTTTTTCTTCTCCACTCAGGATTCATACGGAGACACTCCTCTCCATGACGCCATTGCAAAAGATTTTCGTACCATCATCGAGATCTTAGTTGTGGTGCCCAACATTGATTTCACTCAGCAGAACCACAGAGGCTTCAACCTTCTGCACCATGCTGCTCTAAAAGGAAACAAACTGTAAGTAGACGTTGGCTACTGTTCATCATTTTTTGAAGTGTGTTTTCAAAAAGCTGTCAGTGGTTTATTCAATATAAAGATGTAGTGTTCTGCTCAATATGGAGAGTTTGAAGTCTAGTTTGGCATCAGACATGCATTCACCAATTCATCAGACATGCATTCACCAATTCATCATCAATCAGTAATATAAAAACATCAAATGTGTCATTCCATAGGAAATGATTGTTTGTAAATGGATAGCGGTGCGAATTGACCTTTGATTCCTCGTTTGCGCACATAGTGGAGATTTACACACGCATTCTAACAGAGAGCTCATCTCCCACACAGCTTGTGCTGCTGTCAGCAGGCTTACAGTCAATATCTGCCAAAAATGCAGCAAAAGAAAATAATAATCCCAGCACTGACCACTATATAAGTAACTGTGTGGATGAAAATATATACTGAGCGCAGGGGAAAAAAAAAAAGAGAGTCTGCAAGCAATGCATGAGAGTGTGGAAGAAGAATGGGCCCGGAGGCCTCGGTCGACGGGTATTTAATAAATGTCCGATCTGTTCTGGCAAGTGTCATATGTGCACTGCTGGGAGTTTGGGCTGTGCTGCAGAGCATTGATTTAGCCTGACGTTAGCTGCTGCGCCAAGACCGGAGACATAGGATTTACAGTGCTCAAGAAGGTTCACCTTCATTCTTGTACAAACAGTGCGAGTACCATATACTGCTGCAGTACAGACCCATGGTCGTAATTCCTTTTTTGGGGGTTTAGATTCTTCTACTTTTGGAGTTGGTATGAGCAGCTGTGGCCTTCCATTGTTTTTGGGACAGAAATTTCAGAATGTTTTGTTTATTGCCATATTTATTTATTGTGAGGAAACGGGGGGGTGAAGAGGGCGAGAGGCCAAGTTCACAAAACTTTCTGGGAAAAGAAACGAGGCAAGTCGCCAGATTTCCTGTGGCGTTTGCGTTTGACAGAAGAGGCAAACGAATGTAGAGGATGGTTTGGTCTGTTTACATGAACGCTTGGCTGGATGTCTTGCTCTTTCTACAGTACTTTCACCATGTTGCTTGTGTTTCCCAAGAATATCTTAATTTCTTCTCATTCTTTCAACGTCCCTCTTCCTATTTACTTCTGTCTCTATGGAATCACATTGTGCTTTTTGACAGAACATTGTAAACTATCTGACGCACTCCAGACAGTTTTCACAGCAGGCTCCCTCTCATAGATAATTATACATGAGATCAAAATCCTTCATTTGAATGTTTAGTCATTTTCACAAGGAAAGAATTGCCACTCTCCACGCTACATTTCCACTTTCATCAAGCTTTGATCAAGCTTTCTAAACAAGCCTGATGCAGACTCCTAAAAATAACCAAGCGATGACTTCAGTCTGCTGAAAGGTCGTCACCTGTATGAACAAACTGCCCCGTGGCATGTTCGTACAAATCCCTCTCGAAAACATCAGCCATCCCTAAATATTCATGAACACGGGGCAGTGACATTCTGCAAATAATGCAAAGACATGACGCATAGCAGGAACCGAGGCAACATGGACCCGGCTGGTATATACAGAGAAGCTGCTCCAGAAGTGCGGAGGCAAGCTTTTTAAGATAATGAAGGTGCCCCAGTGCTCAGAAATCATATTTCCTTCTATCAATATCCCAACAGATGCACCCACACACAGAGCTGCAGTTCAGGTACCAGTCATTGACAGCCGTCATCCTTAATCCCGCCCTGAGAGGAGATGAGATCCTGATCATACTCGACTGCATGTGCTATTCTGCCCATGGAGAACGAATTGCCTTTCACATATTCCTCTTACAGTCCTGAGAGCATTTTGCAGCGTTAATAAAGTAATGGGGAGTAAACATTCACTCATTTTAATACTGGCTAGGCCTTCATTCTTTATCTGGACACTTTGTGTTTCGCTATGAAGTCTGGCGCATTTTGAGGTTACCTGTGAAAGGCAGCAGCACAGCGGCACAGTGAAGTAATGAAATCCAGCAGAGCTAACATTCAAATGATCCAAGCAGCCGTCGAAAGTTTGGGTTTACGTCATACCGCAGCCTCCACGCCGTCTTCCTGGGTGCTCTCTAATGCTGTCAGCTTCAATTTCACACGCCATAAAGCAGACTCAGCTACAGAGCAGAGGACAGCTCAACAGTGCAGCAGCAGTCCTCTGAATGAATGCCAAAAGTACCTCACTCAAAGCTTTCCAACATTTAGCGTCCTGATCACATTCCACGCACCCAGGATCTCTTCTTAATGTGGACCAGACGGCCCGATTTGCTCTCTGCTTGACTGAATGCGTGATTTGCTCTGCTCCGTGGACAGGGCCACAGAGAAGATCCTGGCCCGGGCCCGGCAGCTGGTGGACGTTAAGAAGGAGGACGGCTTCTCCGCGCTGCATCTGGCCGCGCTCAACAACCACAGAGACGTTGCCGAGATCCTCATCAAGGAGGTCAGCGCAAGTCGGACACCAGAGAGGCGCCATGTAGCTTTTTACGATGCGTTTCTGTCAATTAAATCTGTTCCCTCCCACAGGGACGCTGCGACTGCAACATCCGCAACAACCGCAACCAGACGCCTCTGCAGCTCGCGGTGACGCAGGGCCACACGGACCTGGTGCAGCTGCTGGTGGCCGAGGGCGCCGACGTCAACATGGAGGACGAGGACGGCGACACGGCCATGCACGTGGCCCTGCTCCGCCCGCAGCTGGCCAACGTCATGCTCAGCCCCGCGGTGGGAACCAGCAGCACCGAGGAGAGCAGCGACGGGTGTTCCTCCACGTCGCTCTACTGCAGGGTGAGACTCCTGGCGCCTGGAGAGCAAGGAGCACGCTGTGCCTCTAGTATCAGTGTTTTATTTACTGTATAGGAGGAAATATCCTGGTTTTACATCGACAGGCCGCAGCATATACGTTTAGGAAAAAAGTCAGGTAGGGAAATGACAGTTTCCAATTAAACTACTAGTAGGAAAGAGTCATAACGTGTGTGTATCTGACAGTGTAACACTGAATTATAGCTACAGTTGGAACAGACCAAAAGTTTAATAGGATGCGTAAAGATAATGGCTAATTACAGCCTGGTGGGAGGCAAAAAAAAGAGGAGGAGAACATCCAGGACTAATAATAGACTACCTCAGGATAAAAATACACCTAAAGATGGTAAAGTGAGACTGTGACCAGGAAAAGGAGGATGAGAGGGATTGATACAGCCTTAAGGATGTAAATACTGTTTGTGTTCTCCGATCCCTACATGGGTTAAGGAATAGGAAACATGAAGGGCTCCTTTCCTCCACATGCCATGAGTCCAGCTCCAGGTGGGGCTGGTACTGAATGCTGATGTGCAGCTATGTCTATACCCAGACCTGCCGGCACCAGCCTCCTCTTTCTACACAAGCCTCCATAAATGAACTCCCAAACCGCCAGCCTGGGAACAAAGCGTCCACTCGCTTTTAACCGTTCAGCCGTCCACTAGACCAAACAACAACGTGAAGGTTGATTGTAGAAGCTGCGGCTGAGTTTGGACAGAGAGCTGTAGCTTATTGTTTCATTAAAAATGGATGGTAGCAGCTTTGAGCGGCTGCTGAAGGATTTGTTGATTCGGTGTTCACGTTGTAACCGAGGATCAGATCTTAATGCCCCTGCTTGACTTCTCGACTTCTTCATGCATCACACGGAGACACTGCCTCAGCAGAGCTGCTTAGTATTCCTCGTGAAGGAGCCCTGACTCGCCGCGCCCTGCAAATCCTTTTACGAGTTTTATAGGACTTCTGGCGTCGGCGCCGTTACGCCAGTGACCGGCGTCCTTTCCAGTCTACACGAGCGCTACAGTAAAACTTCAGAGCCACTCAACCTGCTGGGCACCGGCCAAACCAACACACACACTAGACGGGAGCTCAGAGCTGCTGGGCCACTGTCAGCAGATGAATTATTGGGGGAGTAGTGTTGATTTGATTTGTGTTTATTCATTGGTCTTGGCTGAATTTTACTGTTTTGGCTTCAATTACTTTTCTGTTTTATAAATTGACTACTTATGTCAGTCTCTTTTTATGAGAACTGTGCTTTGATCCACTGTTCTACCCTCTTCTGCCCGTCCCATCGTCTCTCTCCGTCTCTGTGTATCCGCAGCTGAGCGCCTCAGGTCTTCTGGGAAATACCGAGATGAGTGTTGGTGCAGCGATCGCCTGTTTCCTGGCGCAGGAAGGGGCTGACATTAGCTACGCCAACCACAAGGGCAAGAGTCCTCTGGACCTGGTGTCGGACAGCGCCATGCTGCAGCTCATCAAGAGCTTCTCTGAGAAGCACAGGTAGAAGAGCATGGTGGAAAGTCGCTACACCGTTTTAGGGCCAGTCCTGAAATACGTGACATCGCAGCTGTGTGCCGTCTGCCAGGTTGCAGCGTCTGCAGGCCATCACGTGTGGCCAGGGGCTGAGCAGCGCCAGCCTGCGGCGGGTCCACACCACGCCCAACACCATGACCAACCTGGTGCTTCCCACGCCGCCGGGGCCCAGCGAATGCCTCATCTGCTCCGAGCTGGCGTTGCTGGTTTTGTTCTGTCCCTGTCAGCACAGTGTGGCTTGTGAAGGTGTGTGTGCAGAGGGGTTCTGGGGAGGCGGCGTTTAGATTCCTGAACACGTTGACCGAGTTCTGCTCCTCTTGTGTAAGTTGTGGCTGTCTTTGCTGACCTGGCTCTTGTCTAAACAGAGTGCGCCCATCGAATGAAGAAATGCATAAAATGCCAAGTCACAATCACAAAGAAAATTAGACAAGGTGAGATCTAACACATTTCTTAAAGGTGTTGTATTTCATCAGCATGTTACAGCGACTGCTGTGACTAATGCTTATTTGAATTCAGTTGTGTTTGTCTTGTTTTTTTTCCTGCTGGATGTTGTTGAATACAGCAGCTCACTGTGGATAAAGTTGATATATATATATGAAGCCTTATTTGTCTGAATGCAGTGAGCAGCTCAGTGCCCGGTAGTACTTGTCAGGTGAATGTCTGTAATGTTCTTGGGGGACGTCTTCATTCACGTTGATGGCCTTCCACCCCCACAGACCAAACAGAGGTGGACTGCAGCCCCGGCAATGAGAACTCAGAGCAGCATAACCTGCTGGAGCAGCTGCAGTCCCGCTACCGGCAGATGGAGGAGCGCATCACCTGCCCCATCTGCATCGACAACCACATCAAGCTGGTCTTCCAGTGCGGCCACGCCTCCTGCATCGACTGCAGCGCTGCGCTGAAGACCTGCCCCATCTGCCGGCAGACCATCCGCGAGCGGATCCAGCTGTTTGTCTGAGCTTCTCTCCCCTCTCGGCTCTTAACGACCCAAAGAGGATGTCGGAGGGGGCTGGAGAAGAGTGGGGGTGGAGGTGGGAGGGGACCGGACCTGTGTCTGCCTGTGCTTACATGCTCATCCTCTACCGTTACACTTTTTTGTTACATTTCAAAACTCATGGCTCCGACACAATGGGATAAAAGTCTCAAGGTGAAGTTTGTTTAGGAGGAAGAACAAGGTCCCTCACCTCCTCCTCTCCTCACGCCCACCCAGCCTCCGCCTCCTTCAATCTGTCCTATTTTGCTGCTTTTCGTGGATGTCTGTTACCCATCATCCTCTCTGGCTGTCTGGCCTCTTTCTGTTTACAAGGCTGCACAGAATCAGTCCCTGTCTTCTCACCCTTGAGCCTGTCCTGTGAATTACCTTTGCGCTCATTTGTATCTCTTAATAATCATGGTGTCTGCAGAGGTTGTTGGTAAAAGTGGTAAAAGGTTCTCCACATAGTCCCCAACAACGCGCCTGTATGCAAGGGGACAGACACACTATATATGCATGAGTATATGCATATTTTAAAGCTGAAAATGACTTGTGGTGTCAAGGGTGTCGTTGTTACATTTGTGGTTTTTACTTTTACTGGTAGGTTCAGATTTTTATTTATGTGTGAAAGGTGGTATTATGTACTAATATTCTTTATTTCGTTGTTTGCAAAAAAAAGAAATTCACCCCAAGCCTATGTCCTCTACTCAGGGTATCAACATATTGAAAGCACTTGTGATATCCATGAAAGGTTAAAGACCCCCTGCCCAACACATCAGTGTCATAAAGCTAGAGATCAAGAGTAGAACAAGAATTACTGAAAAGCCACTCATTTCACTTTATTAATGCCGAAACTTACCTTCTCATTAGTGCAATGAATGTTTGCAGACGGAATTCTGCAAAAAAAACTGACATTTTATCCCCCAAAAAATAGCTTATAACATGCCAGAAGCACCAGTCAGCTGTAAATCTGTTTGATTTAGGACTTCGGTTTGTGTCTGAAGGCTTCGGTCTGTCTGTCACCTGTGTGGTGTAGAGGATACTGTGTTATTTAACTACCACATGTATTGTAAAATAGACTCAGAAGGGCAAAAACATGACGTCGTCCTGTTGCATCTGTAGTTTGTCGACCTACCCTGTCCAGTGATTTCATCAGAACCCCCCCCCCCCCCCCCCCTCTCCTGTGAATGTCTCTGTGTTTGCTGTTTCTCGAAGGGCTTATGAATAAGAGTAAAAGTCGTATCTGTTTCAGTCTCTGATTTCATTTACTCCAGTGAACTTCCAGAGACGGGAGATTTTTCTTAGTTGTCTTCATTAGCTCCCACGGTTTGGGAGCGCCAATGTTAAAGATGTACATTTGAATGTCTTTGGGGGGTGTATCCTGTCTCACTCTGCCTTTTTTATGTGTAAAAAATATATATATATATATAAATATATATGTTAGATGAGAAAGAGATGGAGACACTGACATGTGTTTGCCACAAGGTTTACTTGGAGGAAAGAACTTTTACATCCGTGCCAAATCGCATGAGGATGTGCATGGGCATGCACAGCCAAGTATCTATCCATTCTGTGGAATCCCTCACAGGACGAGGGACCAGGAAGCTAACTAACGCTCATTTTAAGCATCGATATTTTGTTAAATAGAAAACTGAAGTATTATCAGCACATCCAGTGACAGCACTGACGTTGGCATTGAAGCTAACGGCGTGAGCCTCCTAACTTTAGCTGTAGTGCTCGAAAACCTCCTCGTGCTCGCAATTACAAACGATGCTACTCTCACTTTCCAAGCGTCACTCGTCCCATGTTGTTTGGAGCTTTTTACAATTATATATTTATATATTGTGAGACATTATCAATCAAGTGACAAGTTTCTTACTGAGATTTAAACATTTTAAAAGGATTGTCCGCTTCGTGTTCTGAGTCGATGGTTTTACAGGCAAAGGCAATAATGAGAAAACAGAGAAGATTTTCAGGTTGCTGCCAGAAAGAGAAAGAACTTGTGTATAAAACCACAATTAAAGCAGCAAACGTTACTATAGGTGTTTGTACAGTTAAGCTCTTGGAGTACTGATGTTGGCCTTACTGTCCATTCCTCCTCTGTTGATGTTTTTTCAGTTGTATTCTGTACAAAAATATTTTGCAATAAATGGAACTGTTTTCTATTGATTTGCTTTAGGTGGTTTCATTCATGTTTGTAATGATAATAATAATTGCAGATATGTTTAGTGGACCCATTGTGCTTAATCTGAGCACAGAAACATTTAGTTTTTAAAAATGGAACAAAACAAATGATGGTGAAATCACTCAAATTAAAAGGTTTTTGCCGCTAGTTGCAGTATGTTCTTGTACGAAGGTGATTGATAAAATACAGCAGATGTATGTTTTTTTCTTACAGGTTGAAAATAGTCAATTACCTGCTTCCCAAAGCCAATTGTTTTATTCAAATCAGATTCTTCAAGCTACAAACCAGCTTTCACTGCCGTCATCTACGGTACGTACACAGTGGAAAATTGATTAGAGCTTTACAATAGCTGTATTTTTATATTTCTTGATAAAGAAAGGTTTCATATTTAATGTGACTGTTTTGGATTCTTTTAATGTTCGTGTATCAGCTTCAGATAAACAAATTACTTG
Organism: Betta splendens; assembly: GCF_900634795.4. NCBI lineage: Eukaryota > Metazoa > Chordata > Actinopteri > Anabantiformes > Osphronemidae > Betta > Betta splendens. The sequence goes on along the minus strand of NC_040887.2, from coordinate 11,003,886 downwards.
CGTATCTATTATGGTATTAATATTTCTGTTCTACGCATTTAAAATATGTCTTGACCTATTTGACATCGCAGCCTGGTGTAGTTCAGGCACACGGTGGGAGTAGCAGCTTGTGTTGTCGTAACCCACTTTGACTGGCTGCTGTCTTGCCACAGTTAAACGCTGCTGTGCCACTTCTTAGTCCTAATTGTCTTACGGCTCACATGGCTTTGACATATGACTCAGCGCTTTAGCAGTGACGTCCATTCTGAGGACGGGATGACGACGCTCATCACTGGCACCAACCACAAACCTGACTTTATTATGTTCGCAAAGAAAGTAGGAAACGATTGGTAAGTAAGAGAATAAAGGCAAGAGGACAAAAAGTAGACATAAAGGTGAAAAAGGTGAAAATATTATTTCATTCTAAAGTCTACGCTCCTCTCCTACATATTTCTAATATGTAATTTATTGTTGATTATATTTTATATATACATTAATTTTATATATATATATATAGTATATAATATAATTATATACAAAATATAATTATATACATAATAATTAGAAACCTATTTATATGATTTTTAGGATAACGAATTCCCCTTCCTTTCTCTTTGAGTTTTTCTCTCTTACAGTCCTGAATGCATTAAGGAGAAGCCACATACACTAGGAGCACTGTTTTTTGTCACAGCGTGGTATGAGAGCCCCATCTAGTGGTGCATGATGGGAGATTGCTGACGTTTCCTCTCATTGATGGCCAATCCAGCAGTACTCTCCATGTACTTTAATCCCAAGATGTACCGCAGGGGGCGCAGCTGATCACATATCAGCCTCCTTCCTTTGTTTCTGTTTTCAGCTTTACTGCTCCTGTGTGTCCCTTTGGTCTCACACTGTTGGAGCATACAGCACATAGTCTTGATTTAAAGATCCAATGTGGAGATAGTAGAGTCGAACCAGGATGTTTAGTTTAAAGTCAATAAGGATAATGCCTACTGTTAATTAACCTGCATGTTGATTCACAAGAATAGACCGGCCTCATAAATCTACCACTTACCTCAGAATCTAAATTACACAAAAAAATTTATCCATTTATTGTCCTTTATCTAATAAAGTCTGGAGAAATGTATTATTAGTATTATTTATATTTATATTTTAATTATCATTATAAACAACAACTGTATAAATTGTAGGAAATTCTTCCCTATTTTTTAAAATTTTATTTTGAAATTCGTTATTTTATATTTTACTGTTAATTATTCATTAATCAAAGAATCATCAAGCATCTACAAATTGTCAGCTACCTTTTTTCTTTTTGTTAAACATAGTTCTAGTCTATAGACATCTGTTGTTGTTTTTTTTATTTTTACTGCATATTCTTTAATGAATTTCCTAATTAACCAGCAGATGTGTTTTTAATAAGAATACAATAAGATAAAATTTTATAAAAATATAAAATCACGTCTGACAAAGATGTTTTATGACAGCAGATCATTATCTGTGGCAGTGGTGATTCAGGGAGGAGACCAGCACCTTAAAATACAGGAGTATTTTAAAGTATTTTAAGTATTTAATGTTAATTAGCTTTAGTAATATTTAACAGCTAGTGCGGCTCAGCTCAGAATAATTCGTACAGCCAACATTTCTTTTTATGGGCCTGTGGTAATATTGGCCTAAATTGGTTTTAATTTAAAATGATGAAAGGCCCCTCATGGTTGTAACACACATTAGCATTAGCATTAGCGCTTATGTGTAACAGGGAGCTGCTGATGCCTGACTTTTCCTGGTTTTTACACTTGCCTTTAAAAGTACATACACATCAGACACTGAATCAGTCATCTCATCATCTCAAACATCCTAGTCTCAGATGACTCTAGCCTGTTTGCTGGTGCACCGGCCCGTTACCGTCCGCTGCTGCCGAGTGCGGCCCCCTGCTGAGCCTCTACTGACGCACGCTCTGTCTCGCTGCCGCGCGCGTCTTCCTGTTTCACTTTGCCGCCTTCTCTGACCCGTGTCCACACATTGACTCATATACTACACACACACGTCAAACATCCTGCTTGTGAGAGCCTGGCAGGTGGGTTCAGCTCGGTGTTTCTGTTCTTCAGCATCTCTTTGTGACGTTCACCCTCCATCGTGCCCTTAGGTTTGCCTGTATTTTAAATATTAGAGTATTTGTACAACTACGACCCCTCAAATCTGTTTTTTTTTACAGTTTCAAGCACTACTTGACTGTTTTTTACTCCCCAAACGTTCTGCCCACGTTTGTTTCTTTCAGTGTCAGTGTCAATAAAACACGTCATGTCTTGTTTGTATTTTTCCCTAAAATGAGCTAAAATGCTTTCAAAGTTAAAGACAACCATTCCGATATTTTGACTTTATTTGTAATAATTCCCCAGTGAGGAATTTGTCTTCTTTGACATTATTGGTCTCACATCCCTCACAGCTGCTGTTGTTCTTACGGCTGTGATGTTGATAAACTCAATATTTCCATTATTCATTGCTTTGAAGTGTCTCTTTTATCTGATTAACACATGGAAATGTGCTGGACGTTACCTGCAGCAAAGCTGTAGGAGGATCCATGACCTGACTTGAGTCCATGACATCCACGGGCTAATTATTATCTTATATTAACCCTTTGTGTCCCTTGAACTTTACAGAGTAAGAAGGATTTGATGTTTTGGCTACGATGACATAAGAACTTTTCCACAGCGCTGTGTTTAGTGGCTCGTCCCTCTTGGAGCAACTCAGAAGAAACCAGCAATTCAAGATGAGGCGGCCTTGTTTACACTGTCACTAAACACCTGTTGTCCCATCAACAAGTTTCATCGCCTACAAACAATAAAAAAATCACCAGCGGCCGAACAGTTGCTGAGGATTTGCTGATGTGGTTTGTGTGGTGAAACCGGAATGTTGGGGTGGAGGGAGATGGTGGCGCGGCCATTGTTTCGTAAACGCAGCGAGCGAGTTCCCCACAGAGTCGACAAGTTTCACCTTACACGTCCAAAATGTCAAAGACAAAGGAACAGATGTTAATTGTAGGAGATGGACTTTTTGTCAGTTTGAAGCTCGACTTTGTAAAAACAAAGGTCGTGACGTGAATGAATTTGAAGAACACATTGGTTTTATTACTTCAACATGTAGTGTGTCATGCAGTATATAATACTTAGCTTAGCAATCTGTGACCTTTTAACACCAATTGCCGTCTTTGCTAGTTAATGATTAATGACCCCCAGGTTTATTGTGCTTTGTTGTGTGAGTCGTACAGCAGAAGCGTGGCCCGCGTCACATTTACAATGAACGAAAGCTCCTGCCTGGATCAGGAAGTGCCATCTTGTTTATCGCCCTCCGTGCTCTCACCTGGCACCTGGTTGCCACCATGGGATTCCCACTGATGCAATATCAGCTCGCCTCCCCGGCCGCACCGGCGCGGGCTTTGAGATGAACCAGAGCTTATGAAAGGATGCTGGCAGTTCATGCGTCTCCCAGTCAGTTTTATAAGATCTTAATTGCTAGAAAGCTCGTTTCCACGACCCCGCCTTAAGCGTCCTGCTTAACCCCTCAATACGACTTGTGGCCCCCTCCTCCACCCTGCTCCCATTGTAATCAACCTGCTGTTGCCTCAGCCCAACGCTAAGGATTTGTTAAGAAGCTAGTTATTACAGTCCCTATAGGAAAACAGCGCATATGTGGAGAGACTCCCCGCAGCAGATGGGTTTTAATGCCCAATGTTTAAGTGGGCTGCTGGTTTTGGGTCGAGATCCCCTGACGCCGCCGCGGCCACCGCGTCGTCTCCTGGTGCAAACGTCAGCGGCAGGTGCGGCCCGGCCCGCGTTGCGTTTTTACTTCCAGGCCCGGTTTTGCATCTTGGTTTGATTTGAACAACGACAGCCTGACGCCGTCTCCTGCAGCTGCTCCTGCATCCGCTCAGTGAATGCAAAGTTATTTGAATATGGAAACTGGAAATCTGTGGAAGGAGGGGAGCCGGAATGTAAGTGGACGCCACGTTTTCCATCGGGTCAAAGTTGATATTATTATTAATACGAGCAGCGACATGAAGAACGGGACGCGGGAAGCGGGTCTCATTTATGTCCCTGCTCCTGCAACGCGTGGACCTTGTGCAGCAGACACACGGTCTCTCACACACAACGCAGACACGGGCTCATTTGCCTGTGATGCAAATATCAACTGAAGACAGCGATGACGCAGCTCTGACAGCAGAAAAAGATCTGCTTCAGGTGAAGGAAATTCCACTTCCTCCCTGGGTTTTAACCTGTGACCACCAGCTGACCAGCACCTGTCACTGCTTCATGTTCACCCTTTAACACAGTTACATAAAAGCAATTAGGTTAATAGAGTTTGAATCAACTTCATGTATTTTTACATACATGATTGCAGCAGTTGTGGGATCATTAAAGTATTTACATGTAGATCATCCAAAACAACCAGTTTGCAGTTTGTTGATCCATGAATAGTGTGTTCTCGTTTCAAGGCCGTCCATTATTAATCAGACTTGTGCCCTCAACACCACAAATAATTCTTTATTATCAGTGAAGAGGTTGAGATTGTTCCTCCTCTCTCCTCTCCCCTCCCTTAGTTGAACCCGAGCTCGGGGGCTGAGCTGGTCGCATGGCGCCGATCTCAGTCTGCTCCGGCGAGTGAGAAACTAAACGAGGGAACTTCCCCCGAACGCTGGCAGGTTCCTGTTGGAGGAACAGCTCTCAGAGCAGGAGCGTTGTGTGATGACACGGTGTGTGTGTGTGTGTGTGTGTGTGTGTGTGTGTGTGTGTGTGTGTGTGTGTGTGTGTGTGTGTGTGTGTGTGTGTGTGTGTGTGTGTGTGTGTGTGTGTTATCACAGGACATGGATGAAGCCAGGCATAGAGTGGATCTGAGACGCACTCACACACACACTCCTTCCTTTGAAGGGTGTGTGTTTGTGTGTGTACGCTGGCGTGGTCTCTGTCTGAGGTCCCCCCACCCACCCACACACACACACACACACACACACACACACATGAATAGACCTGGGCCCTGTGCACTCGACAGCTGTCTCCTTTGAACGCCCAAAGACAAAAGAGCCTCAAATCCTGCGACCTCCGTCTTTCATGTGTGCATCTGATACCGCTCTTCCTCACCTCATGCTCGGCCCATTCAGCCCCGCGGCCCGAGGCGGCGGCGGCGGCGCGTTAGCGTGCAGCAGCTGCACCGATAGAGCGGCACTAGCGCCAGAACACTGCCCAGGTACAACAGGGTATAAAAGCTCCAGAGGTCGTGTGTTAAACCTGAATCCGACCTTTGAGTGAAAAAGAGACACTAAGACGATCAAACGTCTGGATCAGTAGCTCTTTCCATTCACTTTTCATAGAAGTCTAGTTTATTTTAGATTTAGATTTTAAAAGTGAAATAATTTATACCATCGCATCATTTCCTGCCGTCTTGCTGTAGTCACAGTCTCCTTTGTCTTTTTTAACCACACCCACTGAACACAGAGATGGAGCTTTGGTTAGGAACTGGTTCAACCACCTGTGGCTCCACAGCTACAGACAGCGCTTCGTGTAACATGGCTGGACCCTTGTTCTTCACAGTTCTGATCTGGTCTGACTGGGCCGGTCCAAACAAACCACTGTGTGGCGTCTGGGGTCACTGCGCTGCTTCAACTCCCAACTTACCAACAGGAACGCACACTTCACACACACATTATTCACAATGCTGTTCCTTATTCTTATTTTCCTGTTCATCACACCGATGGGGGTGCGTCTCATGTTTTGCTGCTCATGATGTTCTTGTGTCACATTAACAGCCTCTTTGTGAGTATGTGGTGTTTATCTGCGTATTGAACCCCAACTTACTCACTAGTGAATACACTGAAAACAGTAAAATAGCTAAATATGCAGCGTGATGCACTAAATGAAGAAGAATCCTATTGCAACGGAGAAGTCGACTGTGTAATTTATTTTATTTTCGTACTTTCTTTCCAGATGTCTGACAGTTTTCCACTTTAGACTCTAATGTTTTGCTGATGAATGATTCGTGCTGAGCTCTGGTTTCTGACACACACAAGAGAAGCAAAGACTCTAAAGCAAAGTCTAGATTTTGGCACCGGCTAAAAACGTGACGTCTAAATGAGTCTTCTGCCCACCGAGCCTCCCATGCACCTCGTGCCCTCTGAAGGCAAAACAAGAACCTAGATGAAAGCTAAAAATAGGATAATTGGAAGAAATATGAGGAGCGGTGCTGGGGTGTGTGATAACCCTGTGTGTGTCCGACTGCCTCCCATTCACTGAGGGTAATTAGAAAGTCCTGAGGCCAGGATCTGTGTGTGTGTGTGTGTGTGTGTGTGTGTGTGTGTGTGTGTGTGTGTGTGTGTGTGTGTGTGTGTGTGTGTGTGTGTGTGTGTGTGTGTGTGTGTGTGTGTGTGTGTGTGTGTGTGTGTGAGGCTGAGGCCTAACGCTGTACCAGGCAAAGGTTTCCACCAAATCGTTCTTGCATAACTCAGTGAGCGATAACACTGCCGCATTCCTCCCAACACACATCACAGCTGCCAGCATCCTCGCCTCGGTTTTTCCCAGATCACAATAAAATACAGTCCGTCCCGCCGCTCCGGATGAGCCGGACAGTGTGAGATCCGCGCTCCTGAGAGGACGTCCGGCTGCAGCCTAGCTGACGCGTTTGCGGATTCAGCCAGCGTTGGCTTCTTGGAGTTTATCCACCAGGTCAGAGGTCACGCTCACCATCAGGTAGGTCAGCGTGGTGTCACACGTGCTGTTCATCCTGATGGGACACAGACGGCGCAGGTTTGTGTCGTTAGGGTTTGTCATGGGTAAATGAAGGCCGCCGTTAGACGCTATTACCAGGCGGCTCCACAGCAGTGGTGCAGCACCAGCATCCCTCCGCCTGCTCAGCGCCCGGTTTCCTGCCCGTCCATAGACTCGGGGGCTCGTGCGCGGCCTCGGTGCCTCTCTTCGATTGGCTGGAGGGTCCAGGTGATGTCTGGCGACGGCGCTGTTGACAGAGCGGCGCCCAAATCCGCAGGGTGTGTTTGGAGGTGCTGTAAAACGCTGGCAGCGCTCGGCCCGTGTGCCGAGCGTGTTAATGTGTAGCTGCGGCGCAGTGAGAGGTTCAGGCCTCCGGACTTTGGCACCGATTTCTTCCTGATTCATACAAAAGAATGGAATCTGCTGATCATTTACAGTGACCCGTGTGGCTTCAGCTCAGTCATTCTGGGTCAAATTTGACCGCCACCACCTGAGGAGTCATTACGTTCCCTTGTATGAAGCTACGCTGTCACAGAAATCATAATGAGGTTTAATAGTGCTTAGAATCACTAATACACAGTTCTCTTTATGCGTTTTTGAGATCCTCCACCCGTGACGTGTTGAGGTTGAGCATCTCCTCGCTTAGTTCACAGCAAAGCGAAGCACACTCACGTCTGAGAGCTATAAATCTGGCTTAATTGCGTCCGCCTTGCATGACTCGGCAGTGATTCACTCCTAGTTTGTGATCATTTCATGCGCGGAAACATAAATCCCCAGCGAGCAGCAAAGGGAAAGGGGGTTCAAAGCGGCTGCTGCCGCTGCACATTCGGTTTCCGCTGGTTCACCTGGGCCTCGCAGCAGCTGCAGCATCTCAGGATGAGGATTCTGAGGGATCTTATTTTATGTGCATGAAGTCCAAGACACTTCAAAAGAGCATGAGACAAGAAATCAATTTGAACGATAAACTCTTTAGCAGAATGTGACTGGGTTTATTTGCCTCTGCAGACATCACTGTGTGCAGGTGCTTTAGCTTTAGCAATGGATGTGGTGCTCAAACAGGGAGTGGTTGTGGTGGGAGAGGCAGAGGCGCACGTTCCTTGGTAACTGGTCCCAGTGAGACGTTTCCTGGCTCCGTCTTCACCTGAACCCAACCTCCCCAAAGAGCCTCCACATCACAAACACATCTTGCATCATTAGCAGGATCCTGCTGTTACCCTGAATGAAAGGACCCCTGGCGACCTTTGTTTGCAAGAAACACTCACTTTCTGGATCTTATATACATAATGATCCTATAGTCTAATAATTTTACAGCTATTTAGCAGCCTTGCTCATGATGCTGATGCAGGAAGGGACAAAGATATGTTTATACTTCATTACGTCTGCACTCACTCCTGTCCTGTTATTATAGTAGATGTGAGGAGGCTGTAAATGACTTACAGTACATCACATACTACACTATTTTTTGCAGCAGAAAGTTTCCATGAATATTATTTGCAGCTCAGGGATCCAGGGTCCTACATGTACAGTATCGGCCCTGCATCTCCTCTTCGCCTCCACGACCCACGGCGCCTCCGGCAGCAGTTCTTTTGTGTTGTGCTGCCGCTACTGGCACAAACCTGGAAACGGCTGCTACCGCAGAAGCGTTCATTCAGAAAGGCAGAGGGCTCCAAAAGCTGCAGCGAGCGCAGTGTCAATAAGGGAGGACGTTTCTCATTGTGTTTATTGACTTTCAACAGTCATAAACTGCGACTTCCTGTCTGTTGTGTAAGCTGTAGAAACAAAGGCCCGGTCTCTGTTTCCCGAGCAAAAAAGACTCAGATGGAAGCTTTCGGTTACAGTGAGTGTTAATGAGGATTCTGTGAATTTACCGGGGTGTTTGGCCCAAAATCACGGTACCGCTTTGATTCTGCTTTGCTCCAGGGACTCCTTTTTTAGTGCCATTCATACTTCTGTCATGCCCGGATGCATTCAGCATACACATGCTGTAAACTAACGCATGTAACGCTAACAAGCGCCCCTTCTGAAATCATTGTCATCCCCCGCGTGATAATGCCTCCGCAAACACATTAGCCCACGAGCTAATTGCACGAGCTGGAAAGTCTTTTGGAAGAAAGGCTGCAGGTGTGTTTGGTGATGGCACGACATCACGGCACCTCACAGCGTCCCCAGCCAACGCGCACAACGCACACAAGCTCTTTTGCTCGCGAGGCAGGTGAGGCTCACGAGCTATTTAAAGTCAGACACAATGAGCGATGACCTTGAGGTCAGCATTTACACTCATTTCCTAAACAAACTGCAACGTCTCGACCGTGAATGACTGAAACTCGAGCCGGTTAACAGCTCCGCAGGTGTGTTTGACGGGCAACAAGAGTCAAGCTGGAGCGCGGCGCGGCGGCGCTCACATGAACTGGAAAGACACAAACCGATTTATAGACTTGGACGACAATATGACGCCTTATGAGGCCGTTGTGCGTTTCTCAGCCGGACTTTATGGCTTTGTTTAAAATCATTAACTAGATAGCGTAGCTTTGTGTTATGCGCTGTAACTTGGACACAGAGTCACAATGAAACATGATAAAAATGGCTTTAACTGCCGTAGTGTATTACACACGGCTGGAATAGAGTCATGGAAACTTTGTACCCATATTTCTACTTCTGGTACACACTTTTTGTTTGTGGTTGTGTTTTTCCATCCCATCCTTTTTATTCCATCAATAATAACCCGATTTTGTTTTGGAAGTTAATATGTAGTAAACCAGCAATTCAGGTTCTTTTCACTGTAAATCTTCTAACCCTTAGTATAATTTGAAGTGTATAGTATATTTTAGTGCTTTAATAAATAGATAATACTGAAGTCATTGATCTGAAAATGATCACAGCAGCACTTTGGGTTTAAACCATCACAGGAGCCAAGCAGGTGTGTTGTGGAATAAGATGTGGTAATAATTGGTAGGCTTCACTCTGCCTCTCTATGGCAACGCGCCCCGCTGGAGATTACAGTATACGACTGCGCCATCCACACACACCTTCCCGCCCTAAATCCTTAGGGGCCAATTACCCGCCGCTGGTGGCAGGCTGCAAGTCGGAGCACGGCCGCGGCTGCTAGACCGCCTGCGCGCTGCTGCTCCCTCGGCCATTCGAAGAGCTTGTGAAAAGACATTAGGCTTGTTTCTCGTCAAAGAAAAGTTCAACGCGCAGTTTTGCGGCTGCGATGCGTAAGAAACTCGATCGCGTAGTAGACAATGCGGTCCGTGGTTTCACTGGATGCTAACTAGGGGGCCGCCGAGGCCCCGGCAGCGTGGCAGACAGGGGCCTAATTGGCGAGAGACTTGGTAAAAATCAGTG